>NW_005842854.1:273081-318494 GCF_000455745.1 Alligator sinensis | reverse complement strand
CCCCAAGGGATGACGACTAGGTTGAATGGTCATAAACTACTACAAGACCGTTTCAGGCTGGACATAAGGAAGAATTTCTTTACTGTCCGAGCCCCCAAGGTCTGGAACAACCTACCACCGGAGGTGGTTCGAGCGCCTTCATTGAACACCTTCAAGATGAAACTGGATGCTTATCTTGCTGGGATCCTATGAACCCAGCTGACTTCCTGCCCTTTGGGCAGGGGGCTGGACTCGATGATCTTCCGAGGTCCCTTCCAGCCCTAATGTCTATGAAATCTATGAAATCTATGAAGAATGAACACAAAGACAAGGCTTTGGGTCTCTTCCACCTGCAAGAAGGAGTTTTGGGCACGTCCAACAAGACCTGACTCCATCTCTCTTGGTCAGCCTGGCTGGCCACCAAACTGACCTTGAGCAACTTAAAAACTTGGTAACACCTTAACCTTTGCAGGACTATCTAACTTCTTTGTGTGTGTGCGCTTGTCTCTTTTGAATGAATGAATGAATGAATGAGTATGCATTGGAATGAGTGAAGCAAATAAACTTACTGTTCTTTATTCTTTATATGTTGCATGTTTTATGTTTTATGTTCCAATAAATGCGGTGTTGTGCCTTATCCCCTGATAAGATTCCAACTTATTTTTAATTTACACTGTACACCCTGTGCGTACAACATCAGGAGACGGATGGATCCCTTGCGGTCGACATGCTGGCAGACATGTGCGACCAGAGGGTTAACGGGGAGCATGTGCACTGGCAGCACAAAAACCCTCAATCACTGGACACAGGTGCTGGTCAACAGAGTCAGGGAGACAGAAGGGCAGAGTAGAGGGAATGTGGAAGTGGGGGATCCATTTTCCCATGCCAGCACTCCCAGCACCAGCCAGTCTCCTCCATGCCAGCTGCTGCCAATGTGGGCCAAGAGCATGGCTTCAACGCCAGGGTCCAAATGCACCAGACCCCAGCCTCAGGCAGGTAGCGCCAAGGCTTCGGTGGCTACCTATCTCACTGAGGACATGGATCCGCTGGATTGCGACCCCTTGGCCTACTGGGCAAGCCACAGCCAGGTGTGGCAGTATCTGGCAACAGCTGCCTGGCAACACCTGTTCTATCCACCAACCAGTGTTCCAAGCGAGAGGGTGTTCAGCATTGCTGGGGATGTTGTGACACCCCACCGCACCTCCTTAGTTCCTGGTTTGGTGGAGCAGCTGGTGTTCTTGAAGGTGAACCTCCTGCTGCTGGGGTTCCCCATGCTCCACCTGCAGATGGACTGAGTGCCACCCTCCTTACTCCGTCTGCACCAATTTCCGTTCTATTGTTTTTACACCAGTTAGTGTTATTGCCCTGCTCTCAGAGCTGGAGGGGGCACTCACTGCATCACCAACAAGCAGGGGAAGAACATATCCCTGCTGAGCTCCCATGCCAGGATGAACTTGGAGGTATGGGATTGGGGCTATGCGGGGAGGCGGAGGCCCCAGGTCCTGGGCATGACCATTAAAACTGCACCCTGCCAGGGTCAGGGAGGCCTGGTGGGACTGCTGGCGGCATGGCAGTCCTGTCAATGCCAGGACTGAGGATCTCCTGGTGAAAGGCAGGTAGGAAGCACCATAACCTCCAGCTATGACACACATGCACACAGTCCTGGCTGGGGAAAGCCCAGACCTGTCACATCTTTGACAGGCCTGAGGCTTGCTGGTTGCAGTGGAGTTGTGAGACTCCAAGTGAACTCAGCTTAGCTGCCCGGGATGCCAGCTTTTGGGTTGAAAAACCCTTTGTTAGGCTGACTAAGCACCTGCAGTTGATGCGTCTGTGTGCTGTTCCTGGATAGAAGGAATGGTAAAGAAGCCAGAGGCTGGTATACAATGCAGGCAAGAAAGCCAGTCTGTGAAAATGGAGGCATCAGGGGGTGAGGAATAGACTTGGGTGGGGGGGAAGGGGGATGTAGCAGCACAGGTAGAAGTGCAAAGGTACCTGAGGAGTCAGATGTCTGGCAGGTTGTAGTGTCAGAATTCCACTAGATTGAGTCCATGAGTTTCTGTACTTAGGAAGCTGATGAAATACAGCTCAGAGGCCCAGCTGTGAAAAGTGGTTTGTAAATTGTTCTCTCTCAGGATTAGGCCCGAGAGACTGGAGACAGAGTGGGTTTTTTGTGAGGAATGTGCTCCCACAGGTAGTTAGGTATTATTGTCCTTGATAGATTCTGGTGTGCAGTTTGTGAGGATACTGGAGATTGTTGGCAGGTTTTGTGTTTTGAGCTGTAGGAAGTTGGCTTCAGTTCTGGTGATGAGGTTAGGTGCTTGTTTGAATTTACAAACCACTTTTCACAGCTGGGCCTCTGAGCTGTATTTCATCAGCTTCCTAAGTACAGAAACTCATGGACTCAATATAGTAGAATTCTGACACACTACAGTCTGCCAGACATCTGACTCCCCAGGTACCTCTGCACTTTTACCTGCACAGCTACATCCCCCTCCCCCCCCACCCCAGCCTATCCCTCACCCCCCGACGCCTCCACTTCCATTTTCACTGACTGGCTTTTCATCCCCCTGTGCCTTAACATGCACACAGTGTCACCCATGTCACAAGTTTTGCTTGTCAGCAGCTTGAGGTGCAGTTTCCAAGATACCCCTGTACCTATTTCCTTGAAACTTGGCAGGCTTCATGACCTCAGCAGTGGCCACCACCCCTGCACGTTTCATCCAAATCAGCCAGAAAATAACAAATTTATAGGTATTTCATTGATTCCTCATTATACTATATGGCCGAACCTCCAAATCCGTGCTGAACCTTCCAAAGCCAATTCAGAAGAATTGATTTGGAACAGTGATCCAAATCTCCAAATTGAATAGCTGGCCTCCAAAACAGCCGAATCCGGATCTGAATCAAATACTTCCCTATTCATATAGGCCTACTCCATATTCAGAGTACACTCTTGCGGGAAGAATCAGATTGATGACTTAAATCATTATTTGTGGTTTTACATGTCCTTTGAAGAAATAAGAGGGAAACAGTTCTTTCTATACATGGAAAATATTAAATATTGGGCTAATGAAGAAAAACCAATCTGGCTTCTTTCTAACACTTTGGAGCCTGTCCTATATACCTGAGACATGTTTGTGCTACTTGCACAAAGAATAAGGGCCAAATCAATAGAATTTTCTCATTTTGTTTTATTGTATGCTGTTTCATTTTACCTTTTCTTGTATATCATTATACATCATGTTCTGCTTTAATTTTATGTAAACCAGTAGAACAGAAAACCTTATTGTACATTTTTAGTAAAAATATGATTTATATGAATGCTTTTTACTTTTTTTAAATTTTTTTATTATTTAATTTATTGTGCTATTTTGGCAAAAGCTGTAAATAAACTACTACTACTACTGCATGGCAAATAAAAATGGGATTAATAGTTATCCCCATTGTACCTCAAAGTAGGCACAAAACTGACTTAATTCATTTTTAAAAGTGATAGTGTAAGAAAAAAAACAAAACGAAGGGCAAAAAGATATTTCTCTGTGATGGAATTAAGACTGGAAGGTCAGGGATTCCAACAGATGATGTTCTAAAGTTATGTAGGATGCTAATGCACTAGGATACAGGCCTGGTATTCTGCTGCGATTTAAAGTGAGAGAGAGAATTCAGCTGAAAGCAAATGAAGTGGAGCTTGGTTTGCTTGCAGCTCAAAACAGGTTGCAACAGAGATTAGGAAAGAGAGCTTCCTGTAAAAAGCACATTTCTAGTAACCATTACCCTAAAAAGAATATAGGGATATTTGTTTGAAATACAAGATCTGGAAGGGAAATAACAGACATAAAATACCTGTGAAAACACTCAACAATAAACAATTTAGAATATAGTCATGAGATATCTGCACCTCCACTTGTGACTCCTTTGTAAAAGAAGCCAAACTAGAGCTGGCAACAGTTCTGAAAAAGCAACAGTAATCCATAAATACTACTTAATTTTCTTGTCATTGCAAAATTAAGCTACTTCCAACTCACACGGATATTACCAGGTGTGCTAAATTGATGTCATTATGAGCCATCAGGAAATACCCACAGAGACCTGTAGCAACATTTAGTTTTGTTAAACAGCTGTGTGTTATAATTGATTTGTATTATTTAAAACAGCTAAAGCAAGTTACCGGAGGATGTAGAAAAGGGATGACTGAAGACTCAAGGGAGATTTAGTTCAGAAGAAAGTCAACCATTGGAACTTCCCTTGAACATTTCAAGACTATTACCAGAGGAAGTACAATTAAATCATTCTTGTTTATCAATTATCATTATTAAACCATGCAATTTATCAAGCTATTTCATTTATGAAAAGGTAACTAGTTGACTTCTGCCTATCATAATAAAAACAGACTAGTCTTTAAAAATGTATGAAAATAATTCCTAAGAAAGTGAATGGATCACCCTGCAGTGATCCTCCAGTCCTAGGGGTTTCCCGCATTCCCATGGCAGGGGGGTAGCCCCTGCAGGAAACCTCCAGCCGCAGGGGTTTCCCCACACCCCCAGGGCAAGGAGACTGCTGCAGCAGGGATCCTCTGGCCCTGGGGGTGTGTGGAGCACCCCTGCAGCTGGGAGCCCCTCACATGGGGAACATAGGGCTCCCGGTCACAGAAGCCCGTTTCTCCTACCAGCTGGTAGCAATAGCCAAAAGCAGCCTTGGCTTGAACTCAAACAGCACTATGGATCAGCTGTTTGCTCAAATGCTGTTCATGAGTTTGAACCATTTGTAAGATTTTATACAGTAAAAGCTGTGTTAACCGGCATTTTACTAACCAGAATACTCTATTAACTGGAATTTCCAATATCCCCCAATACAAATCCTCACTTTAGCAACCAGAATTTTTGCCGAGTTTATCCAGCATGCGCACGTACATAAAGTATTTGCGCTACGAGTATGGCACTGTCTTCCACATAACTCTCAGATAACTGGGATTTTTAGATAACTGGCACCCCCCCTTACCCCATTCATGCCAGATAAAGCTTTTAGTGTGTGTGTGTGTGTGTGTGTGTGTGTGTGTGTGTGTGTGTGTGTGTGTGTGTGTGTTCCTACAAATAGCTCTTTGAGAAAATTATCCAGGTGCATATCTGCAAGGGACCAGCAGGGGAGATTAAGCTTAGGGGCAACCAACATGGGTTCATTAGAGGCAGGTCCTGTCAGACAAACCTGCTTGCCTTCTATGACCAGATCACAAAATCCTTGGATGCAGGTGTCACAGTGGACATAGTCTTTCTGGACTTTAGGAAGGCCTTCGACACTGTCTCTCACCCCATTCTCATTAAAAAATTAGGCGACGGTGGCGAGTTGCTAATTGGCTGGAGGGCCGCACCCAGAGAGTGGTGGTGGACGGGTCATTTTCGACCTGGAGGGATGTGGGCAGTGGGGTTCCCCAGGGCTCGGTCCTTGGGCTCGCACTGTTCAACCTCTTTATCAGCGACTTGGACAAGGGGGTGAAAAGCACCTTGTTCAAATTCGCGGATGACACTAAGACGTGGGGAGAAGTGGGCACACTTAGAGGAGAAGGACAGGCTGCAATCAGATCTCGACAAGTTACAGGGGTGGACGGATGAGAACAGGATGGGTTTCAATAGTGACAAGTGCAAGGTATTGCACCTGGGGAGGAAGAACCAGCAGCATACCTACAGGCTGGGGGACTCCCTTCTCGTCAGCACAGAGGCAGAAAAGGATCTTGGACTCATTATTGACTCCAAGATGAATATGGGCCGACGATGTGGGGACACGGTCAGGAAGGCTAACCGCACCTTGTCATGCATCCATAGATGTATCACGAGCAGGTTCAAGGAGGTGATCCTCCCCCTCTATGCGACATTGGTCAGGCTGCAGTTGGAGTACTGCGTCTGGTTCTGGGCGCTGCACTTCAGGAGGGATGTGGCCAGCATCAAGAGGGTCCAGAGGCAGCAAGGCAGGCCGTACGAGGTGAGGCTACAGGACCTGAACCTGCTCAGCCTCCACAAGAGAAGGCTGAGAGGGGATCTGGTGGCCGTTTACAAAGTGACCAAGGGGGACCAGCAGGCAATGGGTGAGTCCCTGGGAGAAACAAGGAATAATGGCCATAAGTTGACTGAGAATAGATTCAGGCTAGATATCAGGAGGCACTACTTCACAGTCAGGACAGCTAGGTTCTGGAACCAACTTCCAAGGGAAGTGGTGCTCGCTTGTACCCTGGGGTTCTTCAAAAGGAGGCTAGATACACCTAGCCGGGGTCATTAGATCCCAGCATACTTTCCTGCCCATGGCAGGGGTTCGGACTTGATGATCTGCTCAGGTCCCTTCCGACCCTACCAACTACTACTACTACTATGAAACTGCTATGTTCATCTCACCATCATGAATAAAATTTGAGCAAAAAGCTAATCTATAGCACTGTCTGAATTCAAGCCAAGGATTTTAGATAGATAGATATAAAATCTTACAAGTGGTTCAAAACCATAAACAAAATTTGAGCAAAAAGCTGATCCACAATGCTGTTTCTGATAACAAAAATAGAGCAATATGCCTACTGCATATGCATATTGCCCTATTTTGGTTATCACAGGATCTAGGAACTTTCTCCAATCCCTGCCCATTTGTATGGAGAGACTAAGTCTGAGACTCACTAAGAGATCTCTGTGACCAGTTAAGCTTATTCCACATGGTCAAAATTAGCCCAAGTAACCAGAAGAGGAACAGAAAAAGGTGCATTTCAACTCAAATCACTGATCCAACTCAAAATCACTGATCCAACTGTAGTCCTAGCCTGTTTTGGTCTGAGACTGGTAGGCAATTACTTAGAGTATATTTATTACATTCTGTAACGCCTTTGGGAATAGTCTTATTTTTTATTGCTGTTTTATGTTTGGTCTGGCAAACATCTCTCAGTTTACAAGGGGAAATGTGTTTGTTACACCAGTGGTTGCTGGCACTTACAATTCATGATAGTGCTGGCACCACTAACTGAACTAAGTCCTTACCTCCTGGCTGAGCCAGCTCCAAAAATGTACTTCCTCCCCCACACTTTTCACTTTCCCTTTGCCTCTTTATTGCTCAGTGTTCACATAGACTGAAGAGCCATATGTAACCGAACCTTCATCACTCAGCTTCTTTCTGGTTTAATCTAACAAACACACTACGGATTTTTAAAAATCACCTCCTTTCTCAGGCTGTTACTCATGGGAAGGAGTATGCATGGGAGCGGGGTATTAGCAGCATCAATACCTTATTCTCCCAGCTAAACTACAGTTAAGAACTTTAGAGCATATTTGCTACTGCTGTAAAGAAGTGAAACTTCACTAAAGGCAATGGAATTCTGTAGTCCTAAACCAGTGGTGAACTTGGACCTTAGGGAGAAGAGACTGCACAGAAAATTGATGAAGTATACATTTTTTGAAAGAAGATAATTCCATTGATTAATTCTGATATAAATGGGCTTAGCCACTATACCCCTATTTACCAGCAATCCCTAGATTACACCAATGTCTGCATTCTCTTATGCCATCAGTCTGAGAGATGCAATCTATTTTATTCATGGAGGACTGGTTACCTCATTCTGCAAACCTCCCCATTTAATGGGATGTCACCTCAGTGCTATGTTCAATTAATATTTTGCTGCTACAACTGTCTTAGAAAGTGTTTTTTTCCTAAGTTCACATTTTCCAGATGTCCTGCGTGGTTTCTGGAGGGAGGCCACAGAAATTGTAGCTTCAGTGCACAGCACACTTTCTCAGCCACAAAGCTTGTTATCACAAGGCTCTGTACATGTGTAGAAGGCTCTGTACATGTGTAGCTTGTATCCAACTTCCAGTTATGAAGCTTAAGAACAGTTTTTATTTCACTGCTCCTGAACAGGTAAAAATCATCTTTATATAACTGGGTGTGACTCATTTTTTTAGTTTCCATACCCTAATTTTACACATTGTCCATGCCATCTGTCAGTGACTGACACTTGCTTTATTCTCATAAACATTGGTATTGAAAACTATTTTTATAGATGCATATAGTCCTCTGCAAAGAAAGAACCACATGGGGCTTTCTACAAACGTTTGATTGTGGCTTTAAACCATAGTTCACTGTAAAGAAAGTCTAGAGGTGCAGCACCCCAAAGTAGACTACTACTCTGGAGTGCACACTGAGAAGTCTTCTGTTACACATTTTTACAGGTTGTCCCAGGCATTCTACCCACGAGACAGGGCAGCTCTTTTGGAAAGCACAGAGACTCTGGCTTGCTCCATCCTTATCCCAGAGGGGTCTCTAAAATGTCAAAAGCGGTGCAAGTCCCCAGTCCCTGTGCAGCGGCAATGCAAGGATCACAACAGATCCTGACTTCTTCAGTTGGGCATAAAGTGAAGACAGGACTAACTGCACCTTTCTCTCTTCCTATGTAGAAGTAGTTACTATATAGACATACATTTACAATCTGAACTATGATTCCCTCTTGTGGAGAAGGCTGGTTATTTGCTACCACAATTTATTGGTAAATTAATTTACGCTTCACCTGTGATTATATAGTGACAGAGGGATTCTGGGAATGCCTAGGAAGAGCCCAGAAGTGCACAACAAATAACAAACAGTGGGTGTCAGGTGGGCTCTCAAGGAGCTATTTTAATAAACACAACAACAACGGTTTGCAAACATGAATGCTGCTCATGTTTTCATTAATGTCTACTGTTTATGATCCTGTTACCTGCAATTCAATATTGTTATCTGTTATTCATATGGTGACAGTCTCCGCTGACATCAGGGCCTTATTCTGCAAGGGGTGTTAGTCTCTCTCTGCCCTGAAGAGCTAACATTAAGTTGAGAGACCAGACGAAGGAGGAGAGAACAGAAAAGGGACATTATTACCCTCCTTAGACATGGACAAATCACAAAACGCTATCCCAGGTTGCAAAAGGGGCCTGCAAAATAACCAGAAACTGAACCTAGGTTGCCTGAGTTGGCCTCAGAGCCTTAACAACAAGGCCCATCCTATCCATGCACAAACTAGATCATTTTCCAGACGTAATAGTTAAATTATTGTGAGCAAATCATAATTTTATTTGAATGATCCTAGGGACTGTAAAGCCATTTTAAATATAGGTGGTTTGATTATCTCTGGCAAAAGATAGTAAAACAGTTACAAGTACCCAGCTGCTTTTTCTTTTAAGTAACTGAGTTCATTATCTGATGATTTTAAACACATTAGTCAGCAATAACAGAGTATTTGATTGACAAGGCAATTTTCTCCCTTCCAATTTTAAAGATTATTACAATTGTATTTAAAATTGAAAGTTACACTTCAGGCTTCTAAATAATTTAATTAGTTACCAATCTGTGAATAATTCCACAATACACAAATTTTATTTTAATAGGTATGTCTAATGCAGCCTATTCTCATGGTAAATGGATTCCATACCGCAAAAGAGTAGTAGCATCTAACCTGTTGTGTAATGGTGTCCCAGGGACCCTCCAGTAAACGAGCCTGGTAGCACTCATGAACACCTTCCCATATTTCATCCAGAGTTAAAGGTCTTCCATCTGTAAAAATCCACATATTTGGGTTTTGTGTTAAATATATAAAATGCAGCTTGTAAACCTGAAAAATAACGATCATTTGGAAGTGAAGACAGAACAACATAAAAAATATAACTGATCAAAATTCTGTGCCAGTAACCCCCAAATAGAATAGCTCAAATATTGACATGTATGTACACGTAAAATTGTCTTAAACTCTACTGCTCAGCCTCTCTTTCTGTAAAAGGGAAATAACTTTCTTTCTAGCTGTAGGAATGCTGCAATGCTAAATGAATTTTGTAAAGCTAAAGCTTCTTAAAAAAAAAAAATCGGTATCCAAGTGCAAATTATGGCCATGTACAGACATTCAGTTTCCACCGAGAGAATAGCTATTATCCTGGTGGAAACCCAAAGTGTGCAGTCATTCTAGCTTTTTCTTTCAGAGCAAAAATGGCTACTCCAAGAGAAAAAAACATGGAAACAACCAGAGTTAAATCACTTTCAGGAGAGTTTTTTTCTGGGAGACTGAATGTCTGCATGCTTTCCCCTAGCTTAACTCCTCACAGAGCCTAGGATGAGTGGAGGCAAGGGAAAGACTCCCATGCCCTCCTAAGATCAGGGTCACCAGTCTGGAGAAGGCTGTGAGGAAGCTACTCCTCGCAACCTATAGACCAGGAGGGGAGGCGAGAAGCAGCCGTCAACTGTTCCCCATCTGCTTCTCACTCTGAAATTCCAGTGCAGATTGAGGCAGGGGCATTTTTCCATGCCAGCAAGGCTCCTGAGCCTTCCCATTGGCACAGCAGTCTGCCTCACCCCACTGTGCTCCAGGTCAGCTGGGCAGTTTGGGTGGCAAGGGGAAGCTGGCAGGGCTGAGAGCCAGGCATACAGAGACTTTGCCAAGCTGGACTTCCCGGCCCTCTGGTTTTTAAATCACAGCCTCCACAGGGGGAGGCAAAGGGAAGTCAGCACAGCCAAGAGCCAGATAATAAGCCAGCTTCTAAGCATGCTGGCTTTTCAATCCCTGCTGCCATCACTCCACTGAGAGGTGGGAAACAGGGAAAGCAGGCAGGAAGTAGCACTGGGTCAGACTGGAGCAGCATGGGGTGAAGCAGGCTGTCAATTAATGGGCTCCCTGAAGGGCAAAGGTGCGGGAGTTTGCCTGTGAAACTCTCCAGCCATTGGGCTAAAGCAGGGGTGGCCAAAATATGGTCCACACGGCTGGCCAGGCAATTCCATCCGGCCCACAGGGCCCCTCTTTAAGTCCTCTGTAAACCCCGCCCCTCTGCAAGCCAGTGCCTCCATGCAGGAGGAGGGGCTCTGGTTCCTAAGCAAATCCATCCCTCCCCGCGCCAGCCTGGCTTGACTCTTCTTCCTCCCCCCACCAGCTCCGAGCCACGGGGCGCTAGAGACAAAAAGCCTCTGTCTGGCACAGGCATTTGTTGGCCACCCCGTTGGCTGATCCCAGCCTCCCTGCCTGCGAGCTTGGGAATTCAGGCCAGGGCCAGGGACACCCTCTGGGGGAAAGAAGGCAGGAGCACAGGGAGCTGTGTGCTGTGGGGCCAGGCAGGCTTGGTCCTGCACGCTGCAGGAGCACAAGAGCTGCACACTATGGGGCTAGGTGGTGCTGGCCCCACACGCTGCCACCAAATGTGGCCAGGGACTGGGGTGGGAGCATGAGGAGCTGCGTGCTATGGGGCTACTCATTGGTGCCACAGGCAGCTCCAGGAACCCATATACTCTGGGTACTCTGAGGACGCCCCTGTACACACAAACACACACCTGCACTGTCTTACACACCCCCACCCCACCATACCCCCAACACACACCCACAGCCCCCCCACCCCCCCACCATGCCCACACACACACACTGACACCCTCCCACACACCCCACCATGCCCCCAAACACACCTAAACCATCCCACAGCTCCCACACACACTCCCACCCTCGACCATACCCACAAATACCCTTCCCCACACCTCCACCCCAACCACATACCCCACACCCCTCCACACCCCCAGCCTCCCCCACACACCCTCCACATTCACCCCTTTTATTCCCCCCCTACACACAATATACAAGAGTATTTTGAGCTATTATGCAATCACCTCTAAATATACTACACAAACACACATAAATCAGGACAATTTAAAAAAACATAAAATTAAAATAAGTTATAGTAGATGTTTGATTGTTTTAGTATATGATTTGGTTTTCTTCCAGTTTCAAGATGGCACCCCCACCTCCCAAAAAGAGTACTTCCAAGGCAAGGCAATGGATGGCCAGTGGCAAAAGTCAGGGGTCAGGGGTGGGACTTCTGGTCCCAAGATGGTGACCAGGGGGGCATGCCACATGTCAAGGGGCAGGGCTACCCTTACAGCCCTCAACAGCTCACCAAAACTCATTAAGCAGCCCTCCAACTGAAATAATTACCTGCCCCTGGGCTAGAGAATCTTCTGTACAGTCCAGCTCCTAGACTATTTTTTTATTAGAAGAAATTTCTTCAGAGAGAAATGAATGCCTATACATAGTCTATTTTTTCCATCATCAGTTATTTCACAAAAACACACATAATATTGTAAAAGAATGGAAAAAACTCTGAGGAAAAATTCTGAAGACAAAAGCTTTGTGCCCTTTAACATCCTTGAAGACATCTGTCTACAGAATTTTCTTCTTTGTAAGTTGTGTTAACATACTATTTTCTAGAATTATACCATGAGTTGAGTGTCAACCACTCTGAAAATAAGCATGTTAATTTGGCCTTGATATTTGTTTTTGACAAACAGCAATAGAATATTTTGATACATATTCAATAAGTAGTTTCCATCTTGGCATTTATCAGGTGTCAGAAGACCATTATCCTGTGATAAATAGTTTTATTCCAATGACATTTTCATGTCTGTAAAATGAACAAGATTTATTCATCCAATTAACATTTGAATGTCATGTTTAGATACACATTAAAAAACAGCTGCCTACAGTCCATGTTTTATCTTATTTTTTGCACAAATTTATAAAACAGCACCAAGTTCTGGCTGTCTATAAGCACCACATACCAGTAGCATCAAAATGTGTGGCAAATGAAGCATTTGAGGAACTAAAGGAGTACTAAATAATTGTATTTTACCTTCCTCAAAAAGAAAACATGGCTTGGCAGACCTTCATGCCCTCTCTATTGGGGTGACAGATTTTTAGATTGTGGCAAAAGTGGAACGAAAGGTTAACAACAATTAATTTAAGATACATAATTTAGAAACAAGTCTTAGAAGTATTATTTTATGCTCTCAAGTCCTCTTCCCTGTGTAAATAATACTATGCTACAAGGATACTTAAACTTGTCCGTACTTTTCAGACAAAATGGGAGATCTAAATGAAAATTCTACAAAAAATCTTTTCTTATTAAAGATTTCATTGTATACTTTATAAGAGAATCTTTGTTCTGATAATGAAATTGTGATAAAAAAAACCGCTGAATGGATTACTCTGATTCTAATTTAGCACGTGATGTCAGATTTTTTTTGCCCAGATTATCCCAATAACAAAAAAACAGAATTTCTGGTATAGCAAACTCACTGAAATCTTAGAGTGCAAACTATATTTTGTAGAGGAGGGTTAGGGAATTTTTTGTTTTGGTTTTTGTTTTTAAAGGATTATTGGTTATATTTTCCCATTATTCTACATAACTGAAAGATTCTCCTCCTTTAGAAACTAAAGAGAAATGTTCTACTTCAGAGAATTTCATAAGGAATTGCTGTTTTTCAAATCCCCTGTTGCTGGATTGATGCTGGAGCCTACACTTGGCAGACTGGGCCACTGCCTTCATTTTTTCTACCACTAATAGTACTGTTCTCTATCTTCTCACAATACAGAAGTCCAGTATCTTCCCTGAAGCTTGAATTGTATTTGGGAACAATTAAAACTGGTGACCATTTTGACAGGAGCTGTACAAACTAAAGGTGCTCTGAGGGCATCAGTCCCATTGAGAATACTAGGTAATGGTAGATATTTTGAAAGAAGGTAGATCTTCATAAAATTCTCTGCAACAGAACATTTTTCTTTTAGCCTATGCTAAAAAAGAAACTTCCAGTGATGATGGATGATGCACAAAGTGATCACTAATTCTAAATACTTGTATCAACATTTTACCCACTGAACAAATTTATTCAACAGGAAAGACAGCATGCCGGTCTAAGAAGACTAAAGACTGTGTGCATTTGCAAGGGAAGAGAGACAGGAGAGAAAAACTGTCTCTGAGAATGGGGTGTTGGAGGAGATGGAAGGCTGCCAGAGGAATTGGCAAGGGATATGAAAGCAAGGGAATGTAGGATGGTCCAAAAAACAGAAGGAATTTGGGGGCTGCATGTGCACAAAAAACTTGAGGGAGGAATGTACAAAAATGGGTAAGAGAAGGAGATTACTGAAATATGGAAAAGCAGTTACAGCAATACCATGAAAAATATGACTAACCTTACAAATGCATTTCATTTATTTTTGAAGTATAAGAACTAAAGTATCTTAACCATGAATATATGACTTTTACATGGTATCACTACAGGGCAAAGTGAAGGTTGTTTGGGAACTCAAACTATGCGCTCCTGTAACTTAAAATATTTGGATTTAACTTTAATTCTGGATGTTCTGTGCTGTCCAGTAACAATTACTCCAATCCCTGTAACATTTATTATGTTCAAATGTAACTCCATTTTAAGGTAATTTTAATCTTGGTATTAATAAAAATGGCATAGCTACTCCTAGATTTTGTTTTCCTGCAAACTCCTACCTAAATTACCAGTCTTGGTTGCTAGAAGATAAGATGAAGGGCGAAGTCTCAGTGGTATACTGAATGCCCCAGAAAATTCACCTCAATTGATCTATCAGCCAGAAGGAACAGTTAAGAATGTAACTTATAGGATGGCCAACTATGTCACTGAAGAATGGATTCCTTCCTATCTTCTTTCACGGAATGATGGTCTGAAAGCCTGGCATTCTTCCCTCATAAATGTACAGAAATAGATAACTGATGGAAGGATTGCTCTGGTAGAAAACATTTTGGGAAGAAAAGGGAGAGATTATGATCTTTATAGGTCTTTCCTCCTTTTTCAATGTCAGAGGCAATGTTGACAGGTAGCAGAAATCTATTCCAAATACACATTTGGTTGGTGGAGTATTTTGTATTGGGAAATTGTGTGAACTTGGTCAGTTGTTCAGGGTTTTGTGTAGCAAGCAAACAGAGTGATTTTATATGCCTTAACTAAATGATAAGCACCCAGTGGGCACATCTACACATGCATTAATGCACCACTGTTACTGTGTATTAAGTTTAGTACCTCTAATATGAGACACTAATTAAATGCACAGCAAACAACATTTTCATGACACTTAATGCGCAGTAGACTCATTTTACTGTGCATTTGTGTATTAGCACGGCTTTTGCCACAACATGCTAATGTGCAGTAGAATTAGTTTATTGTGCATTAAGTCTCCTGTAAACACGCCCAGTTTTGCATAAAATGTATGTCTATCTGTGAACACTCCAAATTCCCTGGTCCTTGGGGCTGCCAACACATGAAT
Source organism: Alligator sinensis (assembly GCF_000455745.1). NCBI lineage: Eukaryota > Metazoa > Chordata > Crocodylia > Alligatoridae > Alligator > Alligator sinensis. Next base: position 303,421 of record NW_005842854.1, on the reverse strand, counting down.
TTAGTAGCCTTGCTGCACATTCCTGAAGCCCAAAATTTCAACTGTTCAGCCAGCCTGAATGACGGATCTATAACTGTTGTTGCTCGTAACAAGTAGCTATTGTGGCACCAACTGAACAATGTAGTCTTTTGTATCTTTGCTTCTCCTAACAGAGCTGAGCAGGGACAGCACAGCCAGAAAGAAGCCTGCAAGAAGAAAGGTCAAGAGCCCATTACCAGCCCCCAGGGTTGCCCAAAAATGACTGGCTCAGCACCCAAACATCTACCTCTGCTAAAAATGTCAAATTTTATGTACATCTGCGTCCAGAGCAGGGTACATTGACCATAAGTGAAAGCTTATGATTATATATAAATGATTTATAAATCAGCTTTGACATCTATAAATAATCAACAGAGACTGAAATAGATGCCATACTTTAATATTTTTGTTCCATGCCATGCCAAATTTAGGGCTAAATCCTATTTCACCTTTATGTACCTAAGGTGACTTGCCTACTTATGTACCTAAGGCACTTACATAGTCAAATAGCTGTAGTTTGAGGCACTTCTGCACAATCTGGATTCTATACGCATAGTTATGCATTTCCCTATTGAACACACTCAGTAAGCTGCACTATGACTATGTAGGTAGCCATGTGGAAAAAAACTGCTTGGGTATACCTACAACATTAGGTAAGTCCCAAAACTTCAGCCTAAAATCTTTGGGGTTTGAACATTTGCCAAGGAGCAGGGAAGCAACTGCAAAGAAGCAACTGCATCTTTCACTTTCTAGAAAATCATAGAATCATAGAAAATTAGGGTTGGAAGGGACCTCAGGAGGTCATCTAGTCCAGGCCCCTGCTCAAAGGAGGACCACGCCAACTAGATCATTCCAGCCAGGGCTTTTTCAAGCTGGGCCCTAAAAACCTCCAAGAATGGAGATTCCACCACCTCTCTAGGTAACTTGTTCCAGTGCTTCAATACCCTCCCAGTGAGAGTTTTTTCCCCAATATCCAACCTAAACATCCCTAGCTGCAACTTGAGATCACTGCTCCTTGTTCTGTCATCACTGAAAACAAACTGACTCTATCTTCTTTAGAACCACCATTCAGGTAGCTGAAGGCTGCTATCAAATCCCCTCTCAGTCTTCTCTTCCAGTCCAATCAACCCAGTTCCCTTAGTCTCCCCTTGTAAGTCATGTGCCCCCGCCCCCAAACCATTTTTGTGTCTCTCTGCTGTACTCTCTCCAACTTGTCCCCATCCTTCCTATAGTGGGGGACCCAAAACTGGACACTACTCCAGATGTGGCCTCACCAGTGCAGAATGGAGTGGAATAATTACTTCCCTCGATCTGCTGGCAACACTCCTACTAATGCAGCCCAGTATGTTGTTAGCCTTTTTGACAACAAGGGCACACTGCTGACTCATATCTGGCTTACCCCAGGCCCTTTTCTGCAGAGCTGCTGCTTAGCCAGTCAACCCCCAGGCTGTAGCAGTGCATGGGATTCTTCTGACATACGCGCAGGACTTTGCACTTCTCCTTGTTGAACCTCATGAGATTTCTTTTGGCCCAATCCTCCAATTTGTCTAGGTCACTCTGAATCCTCACAGCATATGTACTTCATACTGGAACTCTGTACCCTCCAGCATATCTACTTCTCCCCCCAGCTTGGTATCATCTGCAAACTTGCTGAGGGTGCACTTTTTGTGCTTAAGCTCACCAAAGAGTTCTCCGATAAGCCAAGCAGATCACTTGCTGCATTTGCTATTCTTCCTGCACATAGGGATGGTTGCTCTTGCACCCTCAGTAAGGTTTCTTTAAAATACAACCAGCTCTCCTGACTCCTTTCCCCCACAGACTGGCTTCCCAGGGGATCCTGTCCATCAGTTCCCTGAGGGAGTCAACGTCTGCTTTTCTGAAGTCCACGGTCCATACTCTGCTGTTCTCCTTTCTTCCTTTTGCCAGGATCCTGAACTCAATAATCTCGTGGTCAATGCTGCCCAACGTGCCATCCACTTCTACATCCCCCACTAATTCTTCCCTGTTTGTGAGCAGTAGGTCAAGAAGAACATGGCCCCTAGTTGGTCTCCCCAACACCTGCACCAGGAAGTTGTCTCTAACAGTCTCCAAAAAACTTCCTGGATTGCCTGTTCAATGCTGTATTGCCCTCCCAGCAGATGTCAGGGTGACTGAAGTCCCCCATGAAAACCAAGGCCTGTGATCTGGAAACTTTCACTAGTTGTCTGAAGAAAGCCTCATCTACCTCATCTTCCTAGTCAGGCAGTTCGTAGCACACACCCACCATCATCCTTGTTGCTCTCCCCTCTAACCTTAACCCAAAGATTTTCAACAGACCTATCTCCAATTTCATACTGGAGCTCTGAACAATCATACAGCTTTTTTACATACAACGCAATCCCTCCTCTTATCCCCTGCCTGTCCTTCCTGAACAGTTTGTAGCCATTCATGACAGTGCTCCAGTCAAGCAAGATATCCCACCAAGTCTCTGTTATTCCAATCAGATCATGGTTCCTTGACTGTGTGAGGACTTCCAATTCCTCCTGCTTGTCTCCCAGGCTCCATGCATTCATCTACAAACACCAGAGGTGACTAGACGATTGTCCTACTTTTTCAGGAAGAATGAGGCTTCCCCTGTTTCCCCCTCCTGCTTCTGCTTCTTCCAGGTCCCCCACTTACCTCAGGGTTTTGTTTTCCATCCCCCAGCGAACCTAGTTTAAAGCCCTCCTCACCAGGTTAGCAAACCTGTCTTCAAAGATACTCTTCCCTTTCTTCATCAAGTGGATCCTGTCTCTTCTTAGCAATCATTCTTGGAACAACATTTGATGGTCAAAGAAGCCAAATCCCTGCTGGCAGCATCACCTGTGCAGCCATGCATTGATCTGCAGGATGCATCTGCTCCTGCCAAGGTCTTTCCCCTTGACCCGAAGAATTGAGAAGAACACTACCTGTGCCCCTGAACCTTTCACCCTTGCACCCAGAGCCCTGTAGTTACCCTTGATCTGCTCAGAGTCACCCCTGGCAGTATTATTGGTGGCCACATGGATGGGGTAGTAGTCGGAGAGTCAGTTGAGTCTCAGTAATCCTTCCATGACATCTCAGATCCGGGCTCCAGGCACGCAGCAGACCTCCCAGGACAATAGGTCAGGCCATCAGATGGATCCCTCCATCCCCCACAGAAGTGAGTCTCCAACCACCACCACCCATCGCTTCCTCTTCGTGGCAGTGGTCTCCATCTTCCCCACCTTGGAGATTCCTGTCCTGGCCTCTTCCACCAATGGAATGCACTCCTCCTCTGTTGCTAGCGCTCCATATCTGTTCCACAGGCAAACGGCTGCACGTGAGGATCACAACTTCTTCTTGCTGCCAGAAGATACAAGCTTCAGGCATTGATGTGGATTGCTAAAGTCCGCAAACAACACTAAACTACGGGGAAAGGCAGTCACACTGGAGGATAGGCAGGGGATACACGCCGACCTGGACATGCTCACAAGGTGGGCGGACCAAAACCTGATGGCATTCAACATAGAGAAGTGCTCCACCTTGGGAGGAAAAACCAACATTATACTTATAGGCTCAGCAGTGCTAGCACTATGACTGAAAAAGACTTGGAGGTCCTGACTGACCACAAAACGAATATGAGCCACCAACGCAATGCCGTAACTGGCAAAGCAAACCAAACCCTGCCATGCATCCACTGATGCATTTCAAGCAAAACCAGAGACATCACCCTCTCGCTTTACTCAGTCTTAGTGAAGCCGCAGCTACGTCCAGTTCTGGGCCCCCCATTTCAAACAGGACATGGCCAAGCTCAGGAGAGTCCACAAGAGAGCCACTCGCATGATCAAAGGCCAAGAGAGCAAGCCTTATGAGGAGAGGCTAAGGGACATGGGACTCTTCAGCCTGGAGAAGAGGAGGTTCAGGGGGGACTTCGTGGAAGTCTATACGTATATAAGGGTGGTGCCCCAGGATCTGGGAAAAGAGCTATTCACATAAGGAAAAACTTCTTTACAATCCAAGTGTCCTGGAACAGACTCCCCCCAGAAGTGGTGCAAGCACCTACTCTGGACTCTTTCAAAAAACATTTGGATGATTATCTTGCTGGGATCATTTGACCCCGGCAGACTTCCTGCCTAAGGCAGGGGGGCTGGACTCAATCTCACAAGGTCCCTTCCAGCCCCTAATGTCTATGAATCTATGACTCTATAAGGTTCCACCTTCCTGGGAGTCCATGCCCTTTTCCTTTTCTAGCACCTCCTCTGGCAGCCCTTCCTCCAAAGTCCTAGATGTTTCTTCCAGTATGGAATCAATGAAGTCCTCAAGGCAGAGGATGCTTCGGAGCCTTGCTAACTCCTCCTGTAGCTCTCTTGCCTTCTCCCTGAAGGCTACTGCCTCACAGCTGGAGGCAGAGAAAGAGCTGAAAGTGGCAGTGGCTCTGGTACTGTGACATCCTCCAGTCATGCCTCTGGGTCTTCTAATCTCTGCTGCCGCTCACTTTGTGCCTCTCTTTCCAAAGCGGACCTTCCCTAGCAAACTCCTCCATAGCTCACCTGTTTGCTGTTCCTTGATCTGAAGGGTTCCCTTTTCCCTGCAACTTCTTTCCTCTCAACAAGCTTACAGCAACAGGATGTGAGGGAGTTTCCAAGCAAACCCCTCCCTCACTCTGGACTCTAGTTAAACATGTGGCTTACGTCTTGGTCTTGCTGTTGAGTTTTAGCTGCTAAAATAAAACTATGTAGTCAGTCCTAATTACACATATATATGGGTGAGGGTAAAAAAAAGTTTTTGGTTTTGGTTAAAGTGGTCTAACAACCAGGTCATAGGCTTGGCATAGCTCAAGTACTCTGCAGCCCTACTCTTGAAGCCAGACAACTGAACAGCTAGAAGGAAAAATAATGTAGGACATGGAAGAGAAAAGCAAAACGAAGTAGGGCATCTCAGACCCTGTCCTAGAAGAGAGGGACCCAGCCCTGGTCCCTGCCTTCAGTGGGAAAGAAACTGTCCAATAAAGTATAGAAAAGCTACTGAGGTGACTACAAACAGAACTCAGGGTCCCTTTCTTCCAAGGCAGAACATATTTCACTGTGTCATCCTCCCTCTGTTTCAGTTAAATAGGATTTATTTTCTACTGTGCTTTGTCAAAATTTAGGTGTCATTAAAACCAAATGCCAGGCTACAGCTCATCAACTCAACGTTTTGAGAGACTCATAATTTTTTGCTTAGAGCTCAGGATACACAAGAGTAACTGCTAAACAAGCACTAACTAATATATTCAGAGTCTCCAATATTCTGAATGTTGAAAAAAAAGAACCCTGACATTCACAGAAACAGTAAAAAGTGCCTTGGCAAATGCTTGACCAGAAAACAGGCATTTTTTAGCATAGTGTGAAAGAAGAATGAGGAAAGAAGTGGGAGCCACAGATTCCTGAATAGTGTTCCAGTCTTTGCCACTAACTTACAGTATCTGGTCTCTGACAAATCAATTCATTTGCCTCTGTATATGCTTTTCCACATCTCAGATTCTGTCATGTGCCCCATGCTATTCAGAATCATCAGCATCTAGAAAGTATGACAGCCTTCTCATGGTACCAAGACTAAACAGAGGTTGTGCAGTCCCAAATGCTTCAATTCCTTCCTTTCTAGAGAACAGTTGCAGGTATGAAAACCTTAGCTCTAATACTAGAGAACCTAACAGTTTTTGCAAGTTTCATATTGTTTTCTTGAAGTTTAATAGAGGGCTTTAATAACTTATTGGACTTCCAATTATAATTCTGTTTGTTATTTTGCCTCTCAAAACCAAAGGAGGCAGACTATCTTCTTGGAGCTAATATACATGCTGCATAAGGGAAGTTCAGTGTGCCTCATCTATACATGGAACCCTAACCAGCACCAAGCTTGCCTTACAATACGGATCTTTAAAAACAGAGATTCAGTTCTGCCCCCAAGTTAAAAGCAGGTTCTACTATTATTTTAGATCCAATGATTCCCAAGATTAAAAAGCCACCACTGATGAAGCGAGTCCTACTACCACTGATGAGTGGAACTGAAGACAGAACCACCCTGGCTAAAGGGCTGGTTGATTTCAGAACTGCATCAATGCTCAAACCTTCACTAGCACTCAAAAAGGCTGCTGCCAGTCTGGGACTCAGACTGTGCACTTGGGAGCTGCTTTAATCCTGACAAAATTAGTCTCATTATCCTCAAGACAAGAGCAGGTCAGTCCAAGGACTGTCTCACTGCCAAAGGCCTTTCCTTTCCTTTTTTGTGTCCTTGTGACAAGGTATTTAGGAAAATTCACAATTTATGGGAATCTGATGTGGCTGCATTGGGAGTGCTTCTGCTATAGCCTCAAACTTGCAACCTCTGGGCTGGAGCCATGCACCTTAGCAGCTTGCACCATCCCAGCCCCCCTCATAAAAGGCCTATTTCAGAACAAGTGGCATGAATGTGGGACTGGGCTCTTTCAGTGTTGGAGAGTCCTACATTTCTCTGCTGGGCCACTAAGCAACCTTTGCAAAGCCAGCAAGCCAAGGCACTTAAGGGAGCCCACCTCTGCCCCAACCCTGGAACAACCTGTAGGCAAGGCAAGGGCCCCCAAGGGGACACTTCCATGCCTGTGCACGAATGCCAGGAGCTTGGGGAATAAACAGGAGGAATTTGTCCTCCTGCTTAACACAAATAATTATGATGTCATAGGGATAACGGAGACCTGGTGGGACTCCACCCATAACTGGGCCACAGGTATAGATGGCTATACCCTGTACAGGAGAGATCGAGTGGACAAAAGGGGCAGGGTTGTAGCTCTCTATGTCAAGGAGAGCTACGCATCCCTGAAAGCCAACATTGGCGCCCAGGGTGGATGACTGGAGACCTTCTGGGTTAAAATCCATGAGGAACATGGCACAGGGGACACAATGGTGGGAGTCTACTACAGACTTCCTACCCAGAATCAAGAGCTTGAGCAGGAGTTCGCCAGGGAATTGGCTGAGGCCGCACGCTCCCAGTCCAGGGTTGTCATGGGAGACTTCAACTACTCAGACATCTCGTGGGAAGAGCACTCGGCCAAATTCGAATGGTCACAAAGCTTCCTCATGTGCGTGGATGAGCTCTATCTATACAAGAAGTCTATGGGCCAACAAGATGTAAAACGCTGCTTGACCTGGTACTGGCAACCAGGGACGACCTAATCAGCAACCTAACAATCGAAGGGAAGCTGGGTGACAGCGACCATGAGCTGATCACCTTCACCATCCGCTGTAAAGCTGGCAAGTCAGTCAGCAATACGGAAGTCCTCAACTTCAGGAAAGCTGACTTTGACAAGCTCAGGAGGCTTGTCAGTGAGGCCCTAAGGGACCACAACCCCAAGGGGAGGGGAGTTCAGGAAGACTGGTTGTTCCTCAAGGGAGCAATCCTAGATGCACAAGCTAAGTCAATTTCGTCTCAGAGGAAAGGCAGCAAAAGGGCACAGCAGTCCCCTTGGCTCAGCAAGGAACTAGCGGACCTCCTGCATATAAAAAGAAAGACCTACAAAGGATGGAGGACGGGATCCACCTCCAAGAAGAAATATTCTGCACTGATCCAGACCTGCAGGGAGTGAACCAGGATAGCCAAGGCTGCGATGGAACTCCAAATGGCTACAAGTATCAAGGATAATAAAAAGTCCTTTTTTAGATATGTGGGGAGCCAGAGGAAAAGCAAGGGCAACTTTGGACCCCTGCTAAACCAGATGGGACAACTGACAACCAATGCCCAGGAGAAAGCCAACTTACTAAATGGGTACTTTGTGTCGGTCTTTCACCAGTCCCATGGGATGCCCCTGCCCATTACAGGACAGGGAGGCCTGGGTGAGGGAGATTCCTTGCCCTCCATCAATGATGATCTCGTGAAGGAATACCTTGAGAGGCTGGACACCTTCAAGTCAATCAGCCCTGACAAGCTACACCCCAGGGTACTCAAGGAGCTGGCTAGCATCGTAACTCAGCCCCTGGCACAGATCTTTGAGAGTTCCTAGTGCTCTGGTGAAGTGCCTGAAGATTGGAAGAAGGCCAATGTGATGCCTATCTTCAAGAAAGGGAGGAAAGTGGATCCGGCAAACTACAGGTCCATCAGCCTGACAGCTATCCCGGGGAAAGTCTTAGAAAACTTTATCAAAGACCCCATTCTTAATAGACTGGCCGATGGCAACATACCGAGGGATAGCCAGCATGAGTTTGTTGCAGGTAGGTCTTGCTTGACCAGTCTTATTTCCTTTTATGACCAGGTGACCTATCAACTGGACAAGGGAGAGGAGATTGATGTCATATATCTTGAGTTTAAAAAAGCCTTCAATCTGGTATCCCATGATCACCTCTTGGCAAAACTGGCCAACTGCAGCCTCGGGTCCACCACAATCTGCTGGCTGGGAAATTGACTCCGTGGTCTGACCCAGAGGGTGGTAGTTGATGGAAGTCAATCGTCATGGTGCACTGTGACAAGTGGGGTCCCTCAAGGCTCTGTCCTTGGACCTATATTGTTCAACATCTTCATTAATGATGTGGACATTGGAGTCAGAAGTGGACTGGCCAAGTTTGCCCATGATACCAAACTTTGGGGTAAAGCATCCACACCTGAGGACAGGAGGGTGATCCAGACTGACCTTGACAGGCTCAGCAAATGGGTGGATGAGAACCTGATGGTGTTTAACACCAAAAAATGTAAGGCTCTCCACCTTGGGAAGAAAAACCTGCAGCATGTTTATAGGCTTGGCAGTGGTGGGCTGGCTAGCACTACACATGAAAGGGACTTGGGGGTCATGACTGACCACAAGATGAACATAAGTCTTCAATGTGATGCTGCAGCTAGTAAAGCGAGCAAAACGCTGGCTTGCATCCATAGATGCTTCTCAGGCAAATCCCAGGACGTCATTCTCCCATTGTACTCGGCCTTGCTGAGGCTGCAGCTGGAGTACTGCATCCAGTTTTGGGCTCCTCAATTCAAAAAGGATGTGGAGAAGCTTGAGAGAGTCCAGAGAAGAGCCACATGCATGATCAGAGGTCAGGAAAACAGACCTTACGATGAGAGGCTATGGGACCCTTCAGGCTGGAAAAGCGGTCTCAGGGACAATCTGATGGCCACCTATAAGTTTATCAGGGGTGTTCACCAGGATCTGAGGGAACGCTTGTTCATCAGAGCGCCCCAAGGTGGCTGTTTAATGAAATATTCAGCAAGCAAAGGCTTGCTCACTGTTTCTAACTTTTTAGTGGTGCTATACATTCTTACTCCAAGCTTCTGGAACTAGCTCCAGCTGGATTTTCCAATCAGTATTCTGTGTTAGGATCCTTTAGTGGAAGTGTGTTCCTCTTTGATTCAGTGAAATTACTCCAGTAGCCCATTAGAACAGTATTCTATTTTAATTATCATTTCAGTCTTCCTTCTGGACCCACCTGTCTGCAGTTCTCCTCAAGGCTTTTAAGACTTTTAGTTTGCAGGGCCCCTGGCATGGCTCTACGAGTGATCGTGGTGCTTGGGCCAGGTGCCAGATGATTGGAAGGTAGCTAATGTGGTCCCCATCTTCAAAAAAGGGAAAAGGGAGGACCCGGGCAATTATAGGCCCGTCAGTCTTACCTCAATCCTGGGGAAGCTCTTTGAGAAGATCATCAAGGAGCACATTTGTGATGGGCCGGCATCAGAAATGATGCTCAGGGGCAATCAGCATGGATTTATTAGGGGGAGATCATGTCAGACCAACCTGATTGCCTTTTATGATCAGGTCACAAAGGCCATGGACGCAGGTGTCGCGGTGGATGTAGTCTTTCTGGACTTCAGCAAGGCCTTTGACACCGTCTCTCACCCCATCCTAATTAATAAACTAGGCGACTGTGGCATAGATGCCTACACAGTCAGATGGATTGCAGATTGGCTGAAGGGTCGCACTCAGAGGGTGGTGGTGGATGGATCATACTCGACTTGGGGGGAGGTGGGTAGTGGAGTCCCCCAGGGCTCGGTCCTGGGGCCTGCGCTGTTCAATTTCTTCATCAGCGATCTTGATGTTGGGGTGGAAAGCAACCTGTTTAAATTCGCTGATGACACCAAAATTTGGGGGGAGGTGAGCACGCTAGCAGGGAGAGAGAGATTGCAGAAGGATCTGGATAGGTTACAGGGGTGGGCAAACAGGAACAGGATGTGTTTCAATACGGACAAGTGCAGGGTGCTGCACTTGGGTAGTAGGAACCAGCAGCACACTTATACGATGGGGAGCTCCCTACTTGAGAGCACGGAGGCGGAAAGGGATCTTGGTGTCATTATTGACTCCAAGATGAACATGGGCCGACAATGCGAGGTCATGGTTGGCAGGGCTAACCGGACCTTGTCGTGCATCCACAGGTGCATCTCGAGTAGAGCCAGGGAGGTGATCCTCCCCCTCTATGCGACGCTGGTCAGGCCGCAGCTGGAGTATTGTGTCCAGTTCTGTGCGCCCCATTTCAGGAGGGATGTGGACAACATGGAGAGGGTCCAGAGGAGGGCCACCCGCATGATCCGGGGACAACAGGGCAGACCCTACAGTGAGAGACTGCGGGACTTGAACCTATTCAGCCTCCACAAGAGAAGGCTGAGGGGGGACCTGGTGACCGTCTATAAACTCACTAGGGGGAACCAGAAGGGTTTGGGGGAGACGCTGTTTCCCCTAGCCCCCGCTGGCATAACAAGGAGTAATGGGCACAAGTTGATGGAGAGGAGGTACAGATTGGACATCCGAAAAAACTACTTCACAGTTAGGGCGGCTAGGAGCTGGAACCAACTTCCAAGGGAGGTGGTGCTGGCCCCTACCCTGGGGATCTTTAAGAAGAGGCTGGATACTTACCTGGCTGGACTCATTTGAGTCCCGTTTTTGTTTTTAGGGTGAGTGGTTTTGGTTTTTTTTTGGGTTGTTCTCCCGCCCTGGCGGGGGGGCGGGCTAGAAGATCTATTAGGTCCCTTCCGACCCTGAAACTATGAAACTATGACCCCAGCTGACTTCCTGCCCCTGGGGCAGGGGGCTGGACTCCATGATCTTCCAAGGTCCCTTCCAGCCCTAATGTCTATGAAATCTATGAAATCTAAGGAAGTTTGCTCTTTAGCAAAAATTAGCCAGCAGAGAAACTCCATCAATGCTGTGTCTCATCTGGGCTGAATGTAAGGCAGTTTATGGAAGTCCCCACATCCATTTCTTCAGCCTCATTGAAGCAAACTTGTTGTGGAGGTGACAGTCCTGCTCCTTTACACTGGAAAAGGAAAATGATGAGATGAAAAAAAAATAGGAAGAAGCAAGCAAGCATTGGGATCTCCGGTTCCTTGAGAAACAGTACTACCTGACAAAGAGAAAGAAGGCACCTTCATGATTCTACAGCAGTGGTTCTCAAGCTTTTTTGTATTAGTACCCATTCGTAAACATCAGTGGCCAATCCCAACCCAGTGCCCCTCACATCCAACCTATTGCTCCCCACCCCCAGGCCCCAGTCCGCTCATGTGTGGGGCACGGGGGGGAGGAGGTTAGTGGGGAGCTCTGCCAGCCTGCAAGGGAAAAGCCACAGTCTCCTTTAAAGGAGAATCTGTTTTTAAAATGTGTTCACAACCTTTTTGATATATTCCTGCAAACCATTTTTGGGTCGCGACCCACAGGTTGAGAAATGCTGTTCTAGAAATTGTATAGAGAATTTAGAGGCCTCAAGTCTCTTGTGGCTGAGTGTGGGGTCTCTTCTGGGCCCTTCCCATAGTACAATCTATAGGAACCTGATGTTGTACTTGTCCCATAATTGGGACCACTCTTCTCCAGGGAGATACAGTGGTTCATTTGCCTTTGATTCACAGAGCAAGACTGAAGTGCCTCTTTCAGAACAACAATTCTACAAGCTCTTTGGGTCACATTCAGTGCTACTTTGGGTACAGTTTAAGGCTAAAACAGAAAGCCCTCACTTTAAAGTTGTAAGGAACTTTGACTAATTTCTAGGCTTTCTCCTTTTAACCTTTAATCACTATGGCCTTACTACAGGAACTCACATTTTGGTGATTCAAAGACTAAGATATCAGCTAAAAAAAAACTGCTCTTCCTTGCTCCTTCTGCCTTCACTAAGAGGGTGAAAATATAGTCTCTGCTACCTCTCACCAGCACACGTTTATGTTCCTCCTTCCGCAGCTTCAGCGCCAATACTAATGATTTCTCCTCTGGGTGTTGGGAGGAGGAAGTGGGGGGTGATCTGAACCATTCTTTTTCTGAGGATCAGGGCACCCCTTGAGTGATTTCTATGCCCACTGTGTATCTGTGTTGCTGTCAGCTCATTATAAGTAGTTTCAAGAACTGTTTGGATATATGGTGTGGGTTCCTGGGAGCTGCAGGCAATTACTCCGGGGATACATGTCTCTTGGAGACATCTTGAAAGCTAAGGAAAGGAGAAAATACTCACCTGATTAACAAAACCCTACCGGAGAGAGCCTAGCCTATCTGGAGGATACCAGCATCAAATAAGAAAACTAACTGGTGACACTATCTGTCAAGTGTCTACATCTACAACAACTCACATATTTCTAGAAGACTCCTTTTGTAGTCTCAGCAGCTAGAGAGAAAATAAAAGTCTCAATTACAAAAGACATACCATGTAGAAGGTTGAATCTGAGAAGATGGGAAGTCTGTTTCTCTGGGTTCCTACTACTTTCCGTTTGGGAATGTTTGCTTCTCTTATCAGGGATCATTTGCCTGAGAAGCATCAGAAGCCACTTACTATCTCAGAGGGACAGTATCTCTCTATAGGTTCCCTGATGCTCTTAAAGACATCTTTCTGAGTGGCATTAGGCATCATATTTAGTCATTCTTTCTAGCTGCAGTCCTTGCCCTTCCTGCTACACCACAGAACTAGGCTTATGCTGTAATACTAATTTCCAAAGTCTACAATAAATTTAAATGTCTTCCTAAATCTGGACTGAAACTTCTTGTTTCAGAAAGCAGAGCAGAGTTTCAGAAAGAATTCCAGGAGACCAACAGCCTGATTCAGGGTTGGAATAAAGTTGGAATTGAAGATACAGGCCAAATTTACTTCCTTTGCAGGAACGGTTTTCCATGTTTCAGCTCAATCACACTTGAAGATCTGAGTAAAGCTGAACAACAGCTCTCAAGGCTGACATCCAATTTGAGGATCCTGAAGCAGTTCCTGGAGAAGAATATCTTTGGGTGGTGAAGTCAAGAGAGTAAGTCTGTCCAAGCTGGAATCTTATACAATGGGATACTAAAGATTTAACTGTTCTAAACAAGAATTTTGAATACTCTATTTGTGGACTGCAAGAGTTGGGCAGGCTGGTACCAGTCACTGTTATAATGTGTAGCATGAAAAAGAGCACATGAATATCACAAAATATGAAAAAATATTTAATAGCCAAGTTGAACAGAGAACTTATTGTTTCAAAGACTGGCCTGGAGTTCCAGTGGCCACATAACACACTGCCAGTGAGCAATCAGTTTGGGATTCCTGCCTAGTCCCCTGCTGTAAGGCAGGGTAGAGCTGTGTGAGCAATGTGGTCCAGATCCTGGAAGGGTTATATCTTATATTTATTCCTTGCAACATATTCTGGGTAGCATAAAGTATAACACTGACAGGTTTCAGTCCATCTACACTAGTCAACTGTGATACCATAGGGCATTTGAGATACGTTATAACAAAATGGAGAGAAATGAAAGAACCCTGTGGAATCAGAATCATTTTCTAAGAATTTTTTTTTTACGCTGGAGGAGTTTGACATTTTTTTCAAATGCCAAGATTTTGGGTTCATCAAGATCAATATTACACTCAAGATTTTTTCAACTTAAAATGTTTATGACAGTATGCTGAGATAAAAAAGCCTGTTTCCAGATTTGAGATTCCTCTAGCCCTGATCCTGGAGGGCCTTGGAGCAAGCAAGAGAGAGAGAGAGAGCAAATGAGAAAGAATTGCTCCCATCACCTATCTATACACAATAATAGTTATTTATTCAGTGAACCTGATATAGGTCTCCCACGTAACTTTGCAAAGGGATGGGGTAAACAATAGTGACTGCTTGGAGACAAAAGGCAAAGAGTTATCAAAGGAAAAACAGTAGCATCATAATGAAAGGGTGAAAATATCAGGACACTGCCTGGAATCATCTTCATATGAGATTGTTGCAAAGCAAGAAGTAAACTTGTCTCAGCAGTTTAAAGTGAAAAGGTGTCTCTGTTTACAGTGATTCATATATTCCCCAAAATATCATGTTAGGGTCTATAGACAGCTCTAAATGGGCAGTGAGTAAATGATCTGAAGAAACAGAAGGATTTGCAATATCTAGAAACTGTGCTACACAGTATGAAAATATGAGCTATGATACTAATCAAATATTCTCTTGCAAAGACTATTGGTTATCAGTATTTGTATCAGTGCATCTTTAAATGGACCAAAGTGAGAAACATGTTAGAAGTGATACAGAGAGACCCCGTAGAACTTCATAATCCACATACACACATGCACATTACCCTCCCTGGACCACTACCTTATTTTCATTGTGAAAAGCTCCCAAGAAGTGTTTTAAAACATAATTATACTTGTAGGAACAATTATAGTTGTGTACTGCAAGGGGAGCTGTTGGCACATCATACTAAGATTGTGCATTAGATCATCCACTAGCTTCTGTGAGATCCACTTTCAGCTATAAGGAGTCATGTTTCAACACCTCCCGTTCCCTGATGCTGACAAGCTAAACAACTTGTTTTGTCTCTGGGAGCTCTTCTCTGGTGATTAACTGCTTATGGTGAATACTAATTATATGAAAGTACAGTACTGTAGAAATAGTGTCCTATTTCCTCTACCTGCAGCATCATACCACCCTCCTGCATAGAGAAGGTAAACTGCTAATTCAACTAAACCCAGGAAAATGATATTTTTTCAGCATCACAAATAAATATATCTGTCTCCTACTCTGTTATTTTGAAGCAGCTAAAGTTTCTATATCCTTCTGTCATCTGCACAACATGTTTAATGACAGAATATTGCACATTTGTAAATGCTTGTAATAATCCTAGGAATAAATTTGCAACATGGTGGTATGTGAATTAGTGATGTTAGTGGTAACAGACACAGAGATGTGTCCCCAATTCTCCATACCCCAATTTGAAAACTTACCCCAACTTGCCAGATACTTGAAACTGCACCTCAGATTAATTTTTTTTCACTAGGGAGTCTGAGAATTTATTCTTCAACTTTAAATCTAAAGTGCTTGTTAAACTGCTAACACTGCAAAATTAGAAACCATTAAACAATATAAGGCAATGAGTGATTGAATCTACCAAATACATTCAACATAGCTTAAGTTACTTTTTAATTAAAAAGAAAAAAGATACCACTGGCAACATTCAGATGCCTTAATCTAGATAAAGTTAGATCATCAAAACACAAAAGCTGGTGATGCTGCTGAGAAAATCAAGTTTAGAAATGGCTGGAGAATTCCAACCCCCCCAGATGCATAATCTTTGGACAGAGAGTGAAGGAGCATGGACAGTACTGCAGTCTGGTCATACTACTATGTTTGCCGAATAAATAAGCGCTGCTAACAGTGGCCCAAGAGACAGATAATGTGTTCTACCTTCCTGACAGGACAGTGAGTGAAATCTCAGTATCATTAACAGCTGGATAGTGGGTGACAAGATAAAGGTAAAAAAAATCCTGGAAGAACCAGCTTTAAAGCATTGTTTAAAATAGCTAAAACAAGTTAATGTTTATTTTTTAAAGAATATTTTAAATAAACGGGAAGACAGCATACTCTTTTAAATGTAAATGCTGACCTAAACACTGAAAGTCTGGAGGAAGCAGGCACAACTCTATTGATGTTGGAGTTGTGTCTATTTATTCCACAGCTGAATTTGGCCCTGTAGCTTTAAGTTCTTTGTATTCATTTTAAAGAGAAGGAAAAGAAAAATGTCCAGCAGGTTTAGTCAACCATGGGCATGATGCCAGGAGCCAAAGATCAACCTTCCTCAGGCTGAGATGATATCATCTACTCCAAGGTCCTGATGTACAGTATCTATTTGTATCAGAAAATTAACTAGTGAGTAGCCCCATCTCTGATTTTCTTATTATGCACAATCACTATTCTCTTCCCATGTTCAATACAAAATCTATGTCAGTATGGTTCCATTTCACCCCAGCATATGCTTCTTCTATTTGTCTTACATATAACAGATCTTACCTAGAAAGCATGCCCTAAAGTACAGAACAGGTACTTGGTAGCTACTGGAATACAAGACATGATACTCATAGCGAATCACTTCTGCTGCTGCACAGACTCCAGCTACTTGAGAATCATCCATGGTTTCCTGAAAAAACAAACAAACATGGTGCTTCATCAGATCATGTGATTGTATTGAGAGGGAACTATGGGACTACCATGATAGCAACTAATTAATAAATATAGAGATAAAAGGGTTATCCCTTACTAAACTCTTACTTGAGGTCTATGGAAATGGTAAAACCAGAAATTAAAAAACATAAGGCCCTAATCCTGGTAAGGCTGACATTAAAAATGTGAGTTGTGTGCTGGATCAGGGCCTTTCTAAATACAGATTGCTTTTGAGAGAGAAACACAAAGACAAAATAGTACCTCTGGAAAATCATGTGACAGTATTCTGGCAATAAGTTGGCTACAGCAGCTATTCTCTTTATTACCTTTTACTATCGAAAAAAATCAATCAAACATGAGGCCATCACATATCCCCAGAAATATCTACTTCACTTGCCAAAGCTGATTCATTGCACACAGGAATTCCCAGTTCCATTTTGAATGACAGCTATTTTGCAAGAGGTTATGTTTGTTGCTAAAATTTCTGAAGTTGAGACAATTTCTGCATCCTCTTACTGTAGAACTGAAATAAATTATTGTATTGTAAAACTGAGACAGAAGGGGTGGAAGCCAACCAGAAGATTGAGGCTAGGGGCAGACATTACACATACACTAGTTTAAGTGATCAGAAATTGGTTTAAACCTGTAACAGAACAGATGTTCAGTGCACATAAACCAATTTGAAAATGGCTGAAAACGGTTTGAGATAAACCTAGTTGAATATAGTATCAGACATAACTGATTTGGGTCAAACTGCTCAGCATTCTGGAAGGGAAGGGAAGTGAAGGGAAGGCTACTCTAGCACCCCCGGCTTCTAGACTGAGTCACTGCAGGCATATGCCTGCATGTCTAGGATGTCTGTACAGTTACAAAGAGATTTAGCCTAGCTAGGTTAGACTAACCTGCAAAGATACAATCATTTCAAGCTCAGGCTTTTTGAATGTCTGTCCCTAGCCTGAAAAATACTCCCAAAAGCTCCCAATTAGCAATTCAATCTTTTACCTGCTTCTAGCATATGAATACATTGCCTAATTTTCCAAAAGCCTTGAGCACCCTCAGTTTTATTGACTTACATAGCAACTGCAGATGTCCATCACCTCTACAAATGAAACCATTAAGTTTTCAACCCTATTAAGTGAACTAATTAAATAAATTAGAACAATTTTTCCAAGAAGATACACACAAAAGATATGTGAACTTGATCAGCCTTCCAAACCCTAAATCTCCATACACAACTGAGAAATTGTATTCCTAAAAGCAAATGAGTTTTGGGGGTGTAGCAGGAAAGACTGAGAAGGAAAAATGAAATATCAGTATAGTTCAAATCTCATGCTGCTTTAACATATAAGACAGTTTCATATTTTTACCTGTGGTCTTTAACTCGCCTTACTCCTTGCCCACAAATCAATCCATTAGGGGATACAAGAACCGATAAACTATAACAGCAGACATGAACAGCGTTGCATCCATATTTGGCATTTTAGACAACCAGATATTGCTGAGAAACAAGGGTGTAAATGGAAATCTACACACCAAGGTTGTTGGAAATATTGTTAGCACGATTTGGGGCATTCAATTAGAAAATTAAAGATGCTCAAAGAACAGAAGTAGTTTGAAAATAGTGTCCAGCTGTATAAACCTTGATTTCAGCTTATCAAACAACAGACACCTAAAGCACTGATACAGAACATTAAGGGGAATTCCATTCTGTATTGACCTTGCTTTTAAAGTCTTCTTTAAGGGGATTTAAAAACAACCTGCCAGAAGGGACAATAATGATTACTGTATCTGACTTCACAGACCAGGTACATATCTGCATTCTGTGCTCAATTCACATGAAAGAAAGTAAAGTATCCCCCGCCTTCCCACATCTCAGCCTCTCTAGTTAAATGTGATCTGGGGAGCCAATATTTTATTTAAAACAAAATTGAGGAAGAAAGAGTGGTGTTACATTTATACAGTAAACTGGCAGATCTTTAAACCAGATGTTTCTGGGACAGCACTTCGATAAATGCAGAAAAGTGATGAACACTGAAAGTTCCTGGCAGAATATGAGGGGAAAAATGGAAAATGACAAGTAGAAAGGGATTCAACTATCTTCAAACTTTAGGGACCTTCACAGTCAGAAGTGAATACAGATCCCAACTCCAGAACTTGAGCCAATCTCCCCTCATAACAGAATCATCCTTTGTGTGACGTTGATGCTTGCAATTCTTTTTTTTATTATAGGTTTATAGCCTACTGTTTAGCCATTACTCTACTCTGAAATATGTACAGAGAAGTATTTGAGAGAGGGCAGGACATGGTGGCACCTTAGATCACATCCAGATGTGTAGAGGCATGCACTTGCACCAGCAAAAATCATAGTGGCATAAATCTGTGCCACTACTTTTTGCCGCATCACATGCTCCTGCACGTGTGGTTTGGTTAGGGACAAAACTGTCTTGCTTTAGATAAAGTGCCCTTGCCCGGCTGCTCCCAGCGTGTTGGAGGAGCCAGGGCATAACTACAGGAGTGGAGACGTTCCTTGAAGAGTCTCCCTGGAGGATCGAGCCTCTTTTTGCTACCAGGATTTCCTGATAGCAAATCTGCAGCATGGGACACACTTTAACATTCCCCACGTGCAGTTTACAGTGCCATAAACCACACATGCCTTCATGTCTGGACACAGCCTTAGTCTATCTGGTTCAGAAAGGCATGAACCTTTGTAGGCAACAGCCTACTAATATCTAATGAAGAAGGCTGTTGCCTACAAAAGCTCATGCCTCTCTGAATCAATCAGTCTTTTGGGTACCACCCTGCCTTATCTTCTGCCTTCAGGCTAACACAG
Source organism: Alligator sinensis (assembly GCF_000455745.1). Lineage (NCBI taxonomy): Eukaryota > Metazoa > Chordata > Crocodylia > Alligatoridae > Alligator > Alligator sinensis. Next base: position 284,244 of record NW_005842854.1, on the reverse strand, counting down.
CTCTACTCAGTGAAGTATTTATAGTGTAGTATTTTCTTTTGCTGTCTTTCTTATGCAATGACAAGGCTATTTCAAGGCCTATGCAAATGTTAATATTGCTATCGCCAAAACAGTCCCATTGCTTTCTCTCTATATGTATGTATGAAAGTCACTTTGGCTAGGGACATAAGTTGCACATAAACCGGTTTAGGTGATCAGAAACTGGTTTAACCTTTAACAGAACAGAAGCTCGGTGCACACAAACCAATTTCAAAATGGCTGAAACTGGTTTAAGATAAACGTGGTTGAATGTAGTATCAGACTAAACTAATTTGAGTCTAACCGGTTTATGAAACCTGTCCCAGACCCCTTCCTGGTTCAAGTTAAATCACAGTCCCCCAGCATCCCAGCATGTTTTGCAGCCCTGGGCTGCTCCTGCTGGAGCAGTGAGGGCTGTCTCACAAGAGGGTGGGGGGGAGTCAAGCCCAGCTTGGGATGCAGCCCAGCCTGCAGAGGGGAACTGTTTCCCCAGGCAAACCCTAGTTGGCGTGTGGGGCCAGGGATGGGGGTTAAACACCCCTTCCCCCACTCAAACTTACTGCTGGCTGTGATTGTGGACTACAAATCCCAAAGGCACCTGGAACCTGGAAAAGGAAATGATGAGCACTCCTGCACAGTCCTGCAGCTGTGACTTTGGACTGCAAATTCTAGAGACCTCGGGAGCAGCAAGAAGAGAAAGCAAACTCACAGCCCATGCTGGCTATGTGCCAGACAGCTGTACTCTAGTGCCCCCCAGCTTCTGGCTTGAGCCACTGCAGGCATGTGGCTTTATTTGCTGAATCAAAGGTAAATATCTGTTCATTTCTGTTTCAGTTTAATCTCTGCGTCTTAAATTAACCTGCAAAAACTGAATCAATTCAGCCTCGGGCTTTTTGACTGTCTGTATTTTGCCTTTAACTGTAACATTCACATTAACATCTCATTTTTTATTATTTTTAAACTGGACTACAAAGAAAATCACACTCTCTCTCACCCCAAACATCTGAGGAAAGAAACAACATCTTTATCACAAAACTGCATTTCCTCAGTGTGAACAAGTTTTAAAAAGATTCTCCCATCTCAAACATGGTGGGTTAGGCCATGAGTAACTTTTCATTAAACACTCTGCTTGTACGACTGGAAGGGAGTTAGGACTGTGAGCAACCTCCACAGAGAAACCCTGATTTTCTAGAATTGAACAGGATTAGGAAAAAAGGAGCGTGAAGGTATCAAAACCTCCTTCTGATTACTTGGATCCTTGAGAGGGAGAAAATGGATGATGAAAAACCTCCCTTGGGAATGCTCTGTGTTACTGGAAGATTAGATTGTGAAACACCTCCTCAAAGATCCTACTGCCTCCAGAGAAAAGCTGTTTAATCTATCAGAGGTGTCCCCAAAGAACTATATAATGTTGGGTGCCAGTCAGTGGACTGGGAATGGCAGGTTGTGTAAACAGCCTTGTGGAAAGCCTAGATTTTAGAAATGAAGGTTGATGGTTTCCATTCATGATCATTTTCACTTTGTATTATCCTGCTTATGTCCTGTAAATGATAGTTTGGGCTTTGTCTAAGATCAAGCGTTCAACTGAATGCAAAAATCTAAGGGAGAACTGGAAGATAGAAATCCTCATTCTTCTATAAGAAGATGGACTACAGTCCAGAGTATGAAGCTTTTGTAGTTACTCAAAATATGATGTCTGATATTCAGATCTCTCTTTGCCTGCTATATTTCTAGTGACAAGTGGAAGCATTGTATTTGTGACTTGTATACATGCATAAATACTTGAATCCTTCTTAGAGCTATTTCTAATCCCTTTTCATTTGGGTAAATAGCAGTGGCAGGACTTGTTACATAAAGGATACAGGGCCAATGTATAACCTTGAATTTTATAGATTCTCTAAGGATGAAGCAAGGAATTTCAACAAGAAAGTAAATGTTGGAGCCTAAAAGTATTGACAGCAGTAGTAACTGAAGCTAGAGATGACCCTAGCAGGGTGCAGGGCCCAGACACGAAGAAGCAGCCGGTGGTGGCAGCAGGAGGGGGGTGGCGAGCGGATGCAGCCAGTGCAGAGTCACCAGCACTAGGAGGGGCCATGGCCACCCCACCCAGCTTTGCAGAGCCCACCAAAGCGTGGGGACAGTCACCTCGGTTCACCCTTCCCTAAGGATGGCCCTGACTAAAGCCCCTACCACACATTCACTTAAAGGTGCAACGGGAACTGATTCCCGATCCCAACATTCATGTCTCCTACCATACTATATGTGCATGATGGAGTGCATCTACACGAGATATTTATTGCAGAGCTGCCTAATTAGCTCTGCAGTAAAGTCTCTGCATCTACACGTGTCTCTATTAGGCCGCAGTAAACTAATCAACTCTGCTGTAGGTTAGTACTTGTAAATACAAGTACAACTCTGTGGCAGAATTCTTTAGTGAGCAGCAACGCAAATGTAGACACTAACCTGGCTGGCTGGGGCACAACGCTGCTTCATTGTGGGGGCTGCTTGCTGGCAAGTCCTACACTGGAGCACCCTCATGCCCCAGCCAGCCCCTCTGCAGCAGGCTGAGCAGGTCGGAGCAGCTCCAGGCTTGCAGCCTGACCCCCAGGGCTCCCTGCAAATGGCGCTACTCTGTCCCAGAGCAATGTACTACAGTCCTGGATGCACACATAAACACAGCACCTGGGAGCAATAAACTCTGGTGCAATAAGTGCCAGAGTTTATTGCATCGCATTAATCGCATGTGTAGATGCAGCCATGAGGCACAATTTTTGGATCAAGAATCATATCCTAATCAAGCCTTTTCTACTTGCCAGTGCAGAGAGAACCTGGAAAGTAGGAAGATAAGAGCACAAACCAAGCCAACAATTAGCTGATGATCACCTCTGATCCCGGTGTGGTCTCAGGCTCAGAACTGGCTGACTGTAGGATCTGGCCCCAGGGCCAACAATCAGCTGATTGTTAGCCTCAAGACCACACCACTACTGGTTTGAGACCCCATTGCAGTGCAGGGGCTGACAATCAGCCAACTGTCCAAACTTGGTGCCCAGCAACTCTGGCCAGGCCCTGGACATGAGGGAATCAGAGACTCCCAGCAGGGGAGCAGGAAGGGTCTCCACTCCAAACCTCTGAGTGGGTCCCACAAACCAGATACCTGTTGGCTCTGCATTGTTCCTGGACATGTAAAGCTGTTGCGGCTACCAGCCTAGAAGAGAGCAAACCTGGCTCTTGGCAGCAACACCTCTCCTCACAAGTGTCTGCTCCCACTCTGTGCAACCATAGCCTTGAGACACTGTGCCTCCATTCCAACACCCCAGCATGCAAATCCTATTGTATATACTGTCACAGGGCACTAAGGTGCCCTGCTCCTAGAAAAGCAGAAACTGCCTGGGCAGAGAGCCCAAAGAGAAAGACAGAAGCCATGTGCAGGTTACCAGGGCAACAAGCCAGAGGGCAAATTAGCCTGCACCTGCACATGGTCAGCTGACCAGAAGGGGCAGGGCCCTGGGCCCATATAAACCCCAGGCTGGAACTAGGGAGGGCAGTTCGTTTGGGAACAGGTATGGCAGACGTAGCGTCTGTGGGGAAAAGGTGCAGTCCAGCACCAGAAGTGGGACCAGGGACCCGATTCACCAAGGTGGCCTGCAGAGGGTAAAGCACCCAAAACTTAGGGAAAAGATAGCACAGGTGGCTCGAAGCCTAGGGCAATGTGAGCCACAGAGAAACCCCAGAAGAGAGAAATTAGGGTAGCCTAGAAAGGGAACTCAGGCCAAGGGGCCAGAGAGGAAAAGGAGGGGGCAACCACCCAAGGAGGCCTTAGAGAAAGTAGAGCCAGGCCTAAAGTCTTATAATGAGGGGGGCCACTGAGCCTCACACCGAGGCAGACCCCATCCCAGGCACAGCCTGCATACCCAAATAAGGGAACAGGGGTTTCCACTGAACCAAAGAGTTTATACAGGGGCTGGAGGCAGACCCACCAGCCAGGGCAATATAGAATTTTGGGCGGAAGAATATGCCCGAAAAGCCCTAAGGATGCAGTGGAAGATCTGGGGAAGACTAATGGATTTGCAAGGAAACATAAGGAAGCAAGAAGCCCCACAATCAGTTCCGAGAGGAGGAATGAGGCACGTAGTGGTTGATCAGAACCGAGCCCAAGCTGAGGGGGAGAAGACACCCCAACAGATAGAGGGGAACTCCCCTGTGAAGAGGGAGAAGGTTCTGGTTGCCCCACTGGCAGGCTTGGAGTGAAAGAGAGAGAGAACATAATGTAGGAGGACCCCATTGGCCCTAAAAGGCCGGAGACCTGACTGACTGAAATTACATCTTACCAAGGTTGGCTAATGTGGGGGAACTACCTGTGGCAGGGGAGCTCCCATCAAATCCCACGTGGTGCGTCCTTGGGGAAAAGGCGAGCAAGAGGCTCCTGAAAACCTCCACCTCCATGTTTCTGAGTTGTTGGGCAGCATGAGCAAGAGCATGTGGAGGCTAAGAAGAAGACTGCAGGTGACGGGGTAAGGACCTCCACCCCCACCCCCCAGTGAGTTTGGGTCTTAAGGGGGGAGGTGTGTCACAGGGCACGAAGGTGCCCTGCTCGTAGAAGAGCAAAAACTGCTTGGGCAGAGAGCCCAAAGAGAGAGAGAGAGAGAAGCCCAGGTGCAAGTTACCAGGGCAACAAGCCAGAGGGCAAATTAGCCTGCACCTGCACATGGTCAGCTGACCAGAAGGGGCAGGGCCCTGGACCCATATAAACCCCAGGCTGGAACTAGGGAGGGCAGTTCCCTGCTAGCAGCCAGAGGGGAAGGAGCCTCCAGGGAGGAAGTGCCCAGTGATGCAGCAACTGCCTGATACGCTGCACCTAGGGCTAATGGGACTCCATCGGTACCCTTGCCTACTAGACACTTAATGCCAGGGATGAAGTTTGATGCTTTTAAAGGGGCAGAGCACATCCTGGTCTTTTGTATTATGTTATAGCCCAGGGGTTTACGTTTGTTTGCTGTTTATAACACCGGTGGTTTGGGTAAGGCTATTTGGAGAAGGAGGAGGCCTCATTGGGGGCCCACTACAGCATTGGGACCCCGGCACCAGAGAGGGCGCAGCATTTTGGAGGTGCACAGATCCTGGCACTACATGAAGACGTGGCGGGCAAAAATAGAGGGTGCCCATTGGGCTGAAGTGACACGGTTGAGGGGCCTTACAGGTAACACTGCCATCCTTAGGAACCCCATCCCATGACATATACCTCTGCTGCCGTTATGCCTCTGATTGACAGTGTCTTTTTAACCGATAAGATGAACCTTTACTGAAGTCATCTACTAAAATAAAATTAGTTAAGTCAGCTGAAGATAAATTTTGGAGTATCCACTACCCTGTCTGTAGCTGAATACAGTCCACTGAGAGAATATGATGGCATGACAAAAGATAGGTATATCGTTTGTTTGTTTTTTAAATAATTGGCTATAAGTTTAAAGAGGCTTAACTAATAAGTTAAAATTAAACCCAGTTATTTTTGCATAATCCACACACACACACACACACACACACCCTGTTATGACAGAGGTTTCCAAATACTTTGGAGCAAGAGATCACTGTCAACCTTCAAAATTTCTCAAGGATCCCTATGCACTGGTACAATCAAACTTCTACTTGAAAGGAAGAGATCAAATGCAATCCATGGACCTCTCACCCCAGCCTCAGAGAACATGGGTCTGGAAACCACTGTATCAGTGTTCAGTAGCCAAAACTCAAAAAATTATTTCCTCTTCAGCAAGAATAGGACGTACCTGGCACAATGAGTCCAAAAAAAAAAAAAAAAAAAAGGACATGTACATATAAACATAAGAGAAACAAGAGAACTAAGTCTCTTATTGAATTGATAACATTTTATTTATATAACCACCAGGACTAAAAGATTCATCTGTATAGCAGAAAAAATGCTAATCTTATTAAAATGTTCATAAATTGAAATTTTGACTAAGTTGCAATCCCTAGAAAAACTGCTTGCAATCACTTGATTTCCCAATTCTTGCCTCTCTCTAATAATTTTCCATAATAATTTGCCACACTTCAAGTTAAAACTGTGAATCCAGGACTGACTGACTGTTTCCTAAACAAATTGGGAAGTTGTCATCAGGAAGCATCTGTTACTTTATTACTCTCACGTAAAAGCATTCTTGTGCTATCATAACGGACTATTGAGCAGATGTTTTAAAGCACTATGCCACAGCAATATACGTATAATAAAAAAGATAAGCAGCTACAGCCTAATTAATGATATCTGTTCCTTTATAAACACATCCTCACTAATTTTAACTGATCAAAAGTTTTCCCCAATATTTCAGTTCTCCCCTCACAAAATACATTTGCTCTGTTTCTTCTAAAATGATGAATTACTTACATCAATGGATTAAAAATGATATTGCATGTCATTCTGAAAGCTAAATAACGCAGTTACACTGTAGCAAAAGTTACTATTTTTATCTCTTCTGAGCCAAGAAGCAAGTTAAAACCCTAGGTAGCAAATTAAGCTGATAGTGGGATCAGAGGTAAGTTGCTTTTGACAGGATTTAATAAGAACTGGATCTAAGAAACCAGACAGTAGCAGGAAGGTATGGGTTAAAGGCAGGTCACACTGGGAGAGAGGGACCGAGTGGAAAGGGGAGGGTTAGGAAGTTAACAGGCAGTGTGAATTGGAAAGGAGACAAGAATTACATGATAAAATGGGGATCTTTATCTGTTGACAGCACACATTTCCCCCATACACATACAAAAAGACAGAGCCTGAGTCTGCATTCCTTGCTTGAAACCAAAACTCACTTTGAAATACAGAATCAAACCCTAATTTCTCTACTGAAGAAGGAAAAGAGGGAGGAAAATAAATGGTTTAACCAAGAGCAGATGCATTTCGCTTTGTGATCAAGTCACTGTTGCCTTTATCCCAATTCCCAGGTCTGTCATCTGCCCTTTGATGCCTTGATTGCCATGCCCTCCTGATGTGGATTAGCCTCCTGGGAAACTGAACGGCACAAGCACTGCAGGGCTGGTCTTGAAGGCAGGAAGCAGAAGAGGTGACCCATACAAATTTCCATTATCCAGAATGTGTTTGCTCTTAATTTTTTATTGTTTCATTCATTTAAATCAGAAACCTACGAACAATTTTTGAAACTTTTAACGCTTCTCCACATTTGTGGCTCTTGCTTTTTCTAATATTATGTTAGGCCATTACCTGAAGTAAAGGAACTGTCATGATGCAAAGTTGCTCCCTGGGGGCTATCTACACATGGGTTACTGTGCAGTCGATCTGCTACCTGCATTAACCCTGCAATTAACTATTTGACTGTGGAGTAAGCATCAGCATGTGTAGACAGTGACGCTTTACCATGCAGTCAGTCAATGGAGCCCACGAAGATCTATTCTGTGTAAGCACAGCTATCGGATATCTTGATGCTGCACTACTTCTAGATATCTTCAAAATCCATTAGCCTGGTACAGCACCTATAGAGTATAAAACATAAGTAAAAATTTGGCTTTTAACCACATAAGTGTTGTCACTAATTTCTAGTTCAAAGAAAATGGTGTTCAAGGACACACCTACAAACGGATGAGCCATTTTGAACTCAACATGTTCCCTGCAAAGTTACTAAGCTGTTGGAGAAACAATTCCAAAATGATTAAATATAATCCCCGAGTTTGTGAAGTCTTCACATATTTCAGCTCCCAAAGGAACATCCTTTGACCTTATACTGCTACTTACTCTGAGGAGTAACTCAGAGTCACTTATGCTCTTACTATGAGGTTATTAAAAAATATACGTATTATTAGAATGATTCGTGACCATCCTTCCCCCCAACACCAAAAAAAAATGGAGTAGAGGACACAACTTTTTAAATTCATAACATGCCTAAAAAACAAAATCAAAGAACTCTATGCCCCCAAATACCACACTTAGATATAGAAGTTTCTCATGCAGTAACAATTATTTCTAATGGTTGGAAATTAGATTTGTCTTTTGATTGTTTTAAAAATCTTATCGCAAGTGAAAAGCAAAATGTATTCAAGTGAAAGAAGCAATGTATCATGAAAAATGAACAGTTGTGAATTTGCTGTTCATCTAAAAGTAGTGATTTCTTTCAAAATCACCCTTTATTCTTCTTGCATTGTTACAATAATGAATTATCAATGTTTAAGAATTTGCCCCCTCCAAACTGAAATGAAAATTCAAAACTCCACTTTGGGCTGAACTTAGGTGTCAAAACACCAAGTGTTACAATGCCTGACTTCCAGGGGCCTTGCCAGCTTGTGGAATCCACAACTACAAGGCAACTGGGCTCTCTCTGTAGTGCATGGAGATAGCAAGTTACCCAAGAATGGGATCTATAAAAGCCAGCATGCTGGGTGAGGAGTGGGAAGCTCCCTTAACTAGTTAGTAGGAAATGATGAAAGGTGTGTCTTCACCCTACCATTTCCACCACAGACTTAAATATCTTACTCTAGACTACAGGAATGTGCTTATCTCCAGTTAATATTCACGTATATGAATCCTCTTCTGGAGTTAAGTATCTACATCAGTCCTCCTCTGCTCATAGGAAGAGGAACAGGACTCGACAGTGCAGCCACACTGATCTTTTATCCAGTAGCTCTGCAGTTAGAGCACTCAAATGTGAGAGACCTTTGTCACTAAGACATTAGGGATTTTAAGATGGAATTCTCTCAAGTTCAGCCTGTTCCTATTAAGGTGAAATAGTTAAATATTTATTTGTGGGGGGGATGTACATGTGTGTATGCGTACAGGTACATGTATATGTGTGTGTACAAGAGAGTGAGAAGGACAAAGAGAACATGCAAAAGTCTGGAAAAGAGAAGGCTGAGGAAGGATATGATGGAGGCCTATAAACTCATGAAGGATGTGGATAAAGTGAATAGGCAACTGTCATTCATCAAGTCCCAGAACAGGAGAACTAGAGGGCACTAACTGAAATTATAAGGAAAAAGTATTTTTTGCACACCGTGCTAATTTGTAGAATTTGTTGCCATTGGCAGTTGTAGAGGCAGATAGTGACTGTGTACACACATTTAAATAATCCGGAAGAATTTTTCCAGGTTTGTTCTCCAAGTAAATAAATTTACCCAGAGCCACATGTACAGATTTTTGAATGCTGAGGCCCTGAAGAGTGGAGAGCTTGCAGTGAGGGGACACTGTACAGCCAGGGGAGTCCTGTGTGCACATCTCAAAATGCTCTGTAAGCTCCCTTAGTCTGCTTGGCAACAGATGGCAGTAGTGCAAAGGGCAGCCCTGATTGGCTAACCCAGACTATCTATGGTCAGCTTAGGCTTCCCTGTACCTCAATGTGGGGATTGTGTGTTCTGCTCCCTGCTGGAGCAGCAGAGTCCAGCCGACAACATGCTGTTTCCCACCAGGGGGGGCTGAAGGACCATCTTCTCTTCTTCAGAGAAGCCACAGTATGTACAGACATTCACTCTCCCTGGCAATACTCTCTTGGGAGTGATTTAACTGTGGTTGTTCCCAGGTTATTTTTCACTCAGAGTGGCCATGTTTACTCTAGGAGAAAAAGCCTGAATACCTGTATACTTATAGGTTCTCCTGGAAGAGGAGCAACTTTCCCAGGAGAAACTGAGTATATGAGACCAGCATAAAAAGAGACTGGAGAAATTTATGGCAGACACTCCTTTGGGAAGTATTAAAAAGAACAACCAGGGACATATTATTTGCCATCCCTAAACCTATAATGGTTGATGCCAGAAAGGGTATAACAGGGAATGAATTACTCTACATAAGTCCTGTTCATATACTTTTCTAAAGCATCAACTGCTTGTCACTGTCAGAGACAGGATACTGAACTACATGGACTATAGGTTCTTTTGTGCTGGAATAAATCAGTAGTCTCCAGTGCAAGGCTTATGGCTATATGTTGTCTGCATGACCTCCTGACATTGTTCACAACCACAGGAAATTAAAAAGTTAACCTAGAGGCTGACAGAAACAGCTAAATAAAATGTTGCAAATAGCACATTACTTGTTCAGTATTATTGGCCATGGACCAGCCAAGACTGGAGGTTACTGCCCTGCTCCAATGAACAGTCTACATAAAATATTTAAACCTTCATTGTAGCAGGGACTGGAACCTTGATATCCCTTCTGCCAGGTGAGTGTCTCACCCACTAGGATACAGTCATGCTCACTCACTCAATCCAGCCCAATAAGTATTTAATTATTTCATGCAGAGTGGAACAATATCAACATGAGGGTCTATAACAGGGAACCCTAGCCCTGTTACCAGAAAACAGGCAGGTCCCTTTAAGACTAGAACGTCCAGTCACACCATGCTGGCAGGGTAGGGGTTAAAAGGCCTTTGACACTCTCTCTCACCCTATTCTCATTAAAAAACTAGGGGACTGTGGCATCAACACCTACACAGTCAAATGGGTCACTAACTGGCTGGAGGGCCGCACCCAGAGAGTGCTGGTAGATGGGTCTTATTCAACCTGGAGGGATGTGGGCAGTGGGGTTCCACAGGGCTCGGTCCTGCACTGTTCAACATCTTCATCAACAACTTGGACGAGGGGGTAAAAAGCACCCTGTTCAAATTCGCAGATGACACTAAGATGTGGGGGGAAGTGGGCATGCTAGAAGGGAGGAATAGGCTGCAATCGGACCTAGACAGGTTACAGGGGTGGGAGGATGAGAACAGGATGGGTTTCAACACTGACAAGTGCAAGGTACTGCACCTGGGGAGGAAGAACCAGCAGCATACCTACAGGCTGGGGAGCTCCCTTCTCGTCAGTGCAAAGGCAGAAAAGGATCTTGGAGTCATTATTGATGCTAAAATGAACATGGGCCGACAGTGTGGGGACGCGGTCAGGAAGACCAACCGTACCTTGTCATGCATCCACAGATGCATCTCAAGCAGGTCCAAGGAGGTGATCATCCCCCTCTATGTGACACTGGTCAGGCTGCAGTTGGAGTACTGTGTCCAGTTCTGGGCACCGCACTTCAGGAGGGATGTGGACAACACAGAGAGGGTCCAGATGAGGGCCACTCGCATGATCAGGGGGCAGCAGGGCAGGCCCTATGAGGAGAGGCTAAGGGACCTGAACCTGTTCAGCTTCCACAAGAGAAGGCTGAGGGGG
>NW_005842854.1:270822-272885 GCF_000455745.1 Alligator sinensis | reverse complement strand
TGGCAGGGGGTCGGACTTGATGATCTGCTCAGGTCCCTTCCGACCCTACCAACTATGAAACTATAAAAAGCTGAGCCTGGCCGGCTAGTCAGGTGACCGGAAGGAGGCAAGCCAGAACTATAAAAACCTTGGGCTTGGCGGCAGTGAGTGGGAGTAGCTGAAGGGGGAGGAAGTTGTGCTTAAGAGTGCCACAGAGAGGCTTGGCTGTCTGTCTGTCTATCTAGCTGCTGTGAGAGGGGAAATCCTGAGGACTCTCAGAGAAGTGGCAGTAGCACCACAAGAAGGAGCATAACAGACAGTGGGAAGCAGAAGCACAGAGCCATGGGAAAATGTAAGCCAGCATTTGGCCTTCTTTCTTTTTTTTTTTTTTTTTTTTATAGTTACAGCCCATGGGCTTACTGTTTATATTTTTTTGGCTGGATAACCAGTAGTTTGTGGATGAGGCAGTAGGGGAGGAGGACGCCTCATTAGCACCTTGGGTGCAGTGCACTCGGGCCTAGTGCACTAGTTTGTGCAGCTGCATAGGGCCAGCGCCTCAGAGCTGAGTGCAGGGCTTTTAAGCTGGGCCCCAGTGGGGGAACCTTGGCTAGTAGCCCGAACTAAAAGAAAAGGTGACCTTGGGAGCTCAGGGCCACTGCCCAGCCTCGAACTTGTAGCCTGCTGGCTCCATGCTCAGTGGACAGGCCTCTGGGCCAGAGAGCCTGGGTTCCATACTGGAAGCAAAAGGAGGGCCATGAGCCCCAAGAGGATTAAAGAGCTAGAACCTCAGAGTCAAACCCTATCTGGTAGGTTTAGACTGTAGGCCTAGCTAGAGAAAGACAGGGGGCATGGCCCATGGTGGCTGAGAACCCCAACATAGAAGTATAATAGGCTCCCACTTGTAAGAACATCTAAATAATATTTACGTCAGGATGTGGCAGAAGAGTAAAAGCGGGATATGAGACAAAAGATAGAAGAGAAACATTAAGGGACTTCAAGGGCACCCCTCATAGGCCGCAGAGAGCAAATAAGGAGGAGAAAAAAATGCCACTGGGGAGGGCAACCTGTTACAGGGTCTGAGAATGAAAGACCACCCCCCCGCTCCCCGCACCACCACCATTTCAGAATAGCCTGATAATTCAAACACTCTCACAGAAGGTGGGAAATGCAGGTTTTAAATCCCCTAAGGTAGGGTTACCATATTTCCAGTTTCAAAAAACAGGACACCTGGGTGGAGGGGGGGGCAGAGAATAGGTATGCCCATACCCTGCCCTTGCCCCTCACTCCCAAGATACACCCCCCTGCCCTGCTGCTGCTGCCCCCCACTCCTGATCCACAGCCCCGCCATCCCTGCTGTATCCCTCACTCCATGAACAAAGCATGCCCCCAGAGGCTGGAGGGGCACAGCAACTGCCCGCAGGAGGTGGTGGTGTCAGCAGCAGGGACATGGTGATGGCAAGCGGAGAGCTCCCACAAGCAGCCATGGCAGTGGGCTGAGTAGGGAGGCTCCCGCAGGTGGCCACGGCGGTGTCAGCGGCGGGGGGGATGAGTGCCAACTGGTGGTCAGCAACCACCCACAGACACCACCACCTGTGTCAGTGGTGGCCAGCAGTGATTAGGGACCACCTGCAGATGCCAGCAGCGGTGTTGGCAGAGACCGCTGGAGGAGAGTGGGGAAAGAGGGAGGAGGGGGGGAAGAGGGAGGTAGCGAGCAGTGACTGCTAGGGGTGTGCAAAGCAGGCCCTATTCGATTCGGATTCGGCCCGAATCGAGGACAGTGATCCACTTCATTGATTCGGATCACTGTCCCCGATATGATTCAGCTGAATCTGAAGATTTGATGCTGATTCAGAGAATCAGTGACTTGGACATGGACACAACTTTAAAGGTTTTTTCTACATACCTCAAGGTACCAGCGCGGGTAGTAAACATTGTGATGCTGGGGAGGATGGAGCATCCCACAGGAGTGCGGGAGGGCCCCCCCGTGTGTTCAGCGGTGGACCAGCCACAGGAGGACCCCAGTTGCTCCCCCAGACCCAGGAGGCACCAGTCACTGAGCCGGGGGGGGGGGGGGGGGGGGGCGC
>NW_005842854.1:262389-270692 GCF_000455745.1 Alligator sinensis | reverse complement strand
GGGGGCCGCACAGGGCTGCCCCCCAACACACTCTCCGGTGGACCCAGAAGTGGACTGGAAGTGCTTCTGGTCCACTTCTGGGTCTCCTGCTGTGTGTGCTGGGGATCCCCCCATGCTTCTGTGGGGTGCTCCAGGCACCCCAGCATTGCAGCATTGACAAGCCGTCTGCTACCTAGCACTGGCAGTACTTTTTGTGGGGGGTGCACCTCCAGTCTCAGGGGGTACATGTGCACTCACATGCACCCACTACACATCACCAATGCCTCATTCCCAACCTGCAGCCCCTGCCCCCTCCAGCACTGCCAGTGCCCCTCACTCATGAACCAGAGCCCCTACCCACCCTGCTTGTGCCCCTCATTCCTGACCTACAGTCCCCTTCCCTGCCGAGCCCTGCTGCCCACACAGCTCCCTGCTGTCCACAGATAACCGCAGGCACCCACCCCCCTTACACTTCAATCCAGAAATACACAAAGACGCACATCTATTTGCCTGCAACTGCCAAGGTACACACAGAGACATGTGATGTCCCTGCTTCCAACTGTCTTCCCCAGCCCCAAGCAGGTTCTTGCTGGGGCAAGCCAGGAAGTATGAGAAAGCAGAGGCAGAGCAAAATCCCAAACATTTGCTGATATTTAAAAAAACCTGGATGTATGGTAACCCTACCTAATGCAGAGGAGGGAATTGAACCACCGAGTGTTCTACCTACTGAGATAAAACAGGGGCCCAGCCACCTCCTCTGGCCAAATCTTACACCTACTTAATCCAATCCTACAGGTGCAGAAGTGCTACAAGATATAGAAACACTTAGTTTTGAGCCACAGGAGATATGTAAGTACTAAATGCCTTCTTGTAGATCAAACACCTAGTGCCTTAGATATGTGAACCTTCCCATTTTAGAAATACAACTTCAAAATATTAGTTGATTAATTGTGTTCATCTTTTTTTTTTGTACAGGGTATATATCAAGTGTGCTAGTCATCAACAGTATTTAAACATCTAAAGATCTATTCACATCTGAGGACTAATTGTACATTTAAAAGTAAAGATGTACACAATTACTCAAGGTTCATAAAAATATCCAAATGTATAAATGTACACTTTAGTGCAGTTAGTTCCAGCAGTGATTTAATTAAAATAAAATAAAACACACAAGAATACCTGCTAAGTTCAGTATCACTGAATTTTTCTCATGAACAACAATACATCAGATAGCAAACTGATATACACTAAATATTTCCAAAGCGTGACACTCAAGCAAATATGAAAGTAACGGTTCCTAGCCACTAATTATTTTCCTGTTGCTGCCTTATATTTTTATCATAATTTGCCAAATTGGGCCCAGCTATTAAGTGTTTACAGGATTGGGCCCTTAATTAAGCCCATTTGTTTGGGGGTTTTTTTTGCTTTTATAAGCAAAAACACTTTGCTCTCTATTGAAGAAAGTGTGAAAGCTACATTGTATTTTAGGTCAATTACATCATCTTCTTAAAGCAAGGATTATGATCCTTGCATCACAAATTTAATCGGTGACACAGTTCTCGTCCCACTGAATTCAATGGGGAAATTTCCCACTGATTTCAATGGGAGTAAGGCTGACCCTTAAAATCCTTCATTTTATAGAAGACCAATTCAAATCCTCATTAAATTCCACACAAAAAACTAAGTTAAGCTTGAGAGTACAATATCAGTTATTTAAGGCAAAGAAGTATTATAAGAATGGTGTAATTATTTCAAAACTAACCCAGGAAATTCAGAGTTAAGGTTACAATTAAAAGAAACTGATGTTAAGTGAAGAGGAAGCAGGAAGAGCCCAGTACTAATGTTTCTGTGGTATGAAGGCTGCCTCTCTGCTCTTGTATCCAGTCCTCACAGCACTGTTCCTCCAATACTCAGTGGAGTGTAGGCAGCAGTGTCATAGGGAGCTCAACTACTGATGCCCAAGCTACTATGCAACAATGAAATCTTTAAAAAGCAGTGACAGTCAAGCTAGTCAAACTACCAAGGATATCTCAACAGACCCTTCATACCACTGAGTCATTACAACCAACAGAATTGTTGCATACAAATTAGCTGTATAAGAATGGTGAGGCTTGATTTACCCTTTCACTATGGCTCCATTTTTAAGTTACCTGAGCTGTTGACCTGCGCCTATATAATCACTAAAATTAGACATAACAATTGTTAACCATGGAGCTTAACTGCAGGTTACTTTACTCAAATGAACCACATACACAATCCTTCAAATAACTGTAACTGTATGGAAAGTTCATATTCTCTTACTAAGATCATTTGGGACAAAGAAAAGACAGACACAGGTACTTAATTTCTTAAAGGACTACACTTTTAATTTTAACTAAAAGTAATGAGGTTAGAATTCTGAATAATTCATTCTATACTCAGAGTTCTGTATTCTAAGCTTAGGAAGGATGAGCTATATTTTAATACATAATAAAGTGGTTGAATCGCAACCTTAAACGCAAAATAGAGCTGAACCTTAACTGACAATCACAACCAATGATTCCATCATATGCTTCTATAAGCTATTTTGGAAGCCATAAACCCACTTAGGAATCACAGTCTGGCAATATATTCTCTGGGGAAGGAAAAGACAAGGTATAATTGTTTCATTTCTTTCTAGACTGAAATTTATTAGTAAATTGAAATCTATAATTGTTCTTCCTATTTAGCAAACCAGTACGTTACTAAGCGGCTCTTCGGATCAGCCTTCAGCCATCCATGGACTCATTTACAACACTTTACTTGACCCACGGGCGCTTTACTTGACCTCGATCATGAGGGGATCATTGCAGCCAATGAAGTTACTAAGCTATACTGTATGGTTCCACATCCTATACCATAAGATTTATCATTGGAAACATACAAACATATATCTAAATATGTACCAAAATATAATTAAATAAATATTGATCCTACTAAAGCTCCAATGCTATTTCCACTGAAGTTAACAGCAACATTTCTATTGCGTGTCTGTTGTTTTTTGTTTATTTGTTTGTTTTTAATAAGCCATAGGATAGGGCTGTACTATTAGAGTTCAGAGTTTGTTTGCCCTGCAAAAGTTGTTGCATTACTAACATTCGATACTATGCATCTCTCTTGATTCTCTGTTAGGTCATCAAGTGTTGCAGAAAAAATGCCAACAATGAACTCTGATTTCATCAGGTCAAAAGCTTTTCATTTAATCTTTAAATAGTTACTCTGTATTAACAAACTAAATACTATCAGATCATAGCGAGCACAAAAGGCATACAGCATGAGAAATACAATGTAAAGAAAAATATTGAATGATGCAGTTTTATTAAAATGTTCTCAAAAAAAGATCAACCACAAAAAGCTGTTTTATGTTGCACTATTACTAATCTTATAAATTAGCTACATACAAGCTCAATGCAAATTTAACTGCAATCATGCTTTTTTAAAAAGCAACTGCAGTTTGGCAATCTGGTTCATAGTCACAAAATTAAAATAAGAAACTGCAATATATTCTGACAATTAAAAATACTGTTAAACTGTAATAATAATAATAATAATGCATCTATAATACTATAGTTAGGGATGGTAGGTAGGTATGTATCATAACTGAAATGTTCAGTTATAATAAGCTTGTATTTAACTCCTTCCATGATTACTTCTTTCCCAGACTTGATGCTTGAAGGTCCAAAACTTATTTTCTGTCTTCCAACTATGAAAGTGTGTCCAATAAATTATATTCCCTTACCTCAGAAATGTTCCTTGTCTTACATCCTTGAATCATTTAGGCTACAAACAATACCATCTAGTCCATCCAGTTAATACAAGGTACAGCTGTATTCACTTCAAAGACTGGGATTTACTTTTTGATGAATCAAGATCAAGTATAAAATCTAAATGTTTTTATAAAATTCCCAGTCAAAATGAATTCTGAATTGCTCTTTGGAAGAATTTTCTTTCCTATGAAAAAGGAAAACTTGAAAAGAGATTACAAGTTTAAGGAGTCCAACAAGTGTGTATGACTTAAAGCAGTTGTAATGATGGATAACACTATCTAAATGTAATATTATCAGAAACAACAGTGGCCTACCAATACCACTACACAGAACAGTGTCAAGAAAATCAGAGGGGATACCAAGAATAAAATATACCTAGGGAGAACTACTATAAAGAATAGTGTCACCATGGATATTCCAAATCAAAACAGTCTCTAAATCACTAAGTATCTAAATTTTCTAAATTTGTGAGGTCCATATGGTTTCAGGTGGAGGGACTTAAAAGTATATTCACTATATATAAAGTCATTCTAATAACATATGCACATCCAGAAAGCTCTCTGTATGTTTTCCAACCAGAGCTCAGCATTTTTTTCTTCTTCGGAGAATAATGAACTCACCAGAATCACCTTTTCTACTCACTAGCTTGTTGTTTAAAAGCACTCACCAAGATTATGGGAAACCAAGGTTCAGTTCCTTTACTTGCCTAACAAGATCTGAATACACATCTTCCAGGTCCAGATACATACCCCAACCAGCAGTCTACTTGGCATTGTGGGACAGGGTCCCCTCAATCGCTCCTCTTGACATTGTATGAATCCTGGAGTGAAGATTGCAAACCACAGCATAGAATAGTGAAAGTCCACACATGCGCCATATGACTAGAGGCGAGAAGTTTTGTTTGAACTCTCAACCTTCATGAAGTCACGACCAACTTTTAAGGTCTGGGCATGCACAGTCTATAATGGTAGTTAAGCACAGTGTATAATGGCAGTTATGATAATGTTGCTTGTATTGAGTTGAAATAGTTTGAATTGCCTGGTCCTTTTAAGTATTGCCCAGACTTGAAGTTGATTGGGTACTGTGAAAAGGATGATGATTGGACCACTGGATGAGTGACAGGTGGTGTGATTAGAAGGCTATAAATCCTGTCTGGAGCAGCCACCAGCGGCTCGGGCTCAGCCTCGCTCTCACTCTGTCTGGACAGTTCTGACTCTGGGCTCTCAGGGAGTGGGAGTTTGTTGAGTGCAGGTTCCTTGCTGTGACCTGGTCATTGGGAAGCTGCAGTTGGGTAAAGTATCACCCTTTCCCTATTTGAGGTGCTGAGTACCTACGCAGGGAAAAGCTAGATATCCTCAGGGACTGTCAGAAGGTTTCTCCACCCTGGACCTAGTCAGCAGTTCTTGCCTGCCATCTGTGAATTCTAGGTTGTCTGTGAAGTTGCATAGCAGTTAACTGTGTAGTGACCAAAGCTCATTGTAATGTGTAGTTGATCGGTTGTGTGACCAAGGACATTGGGTGTGGGATGTGTGTCAGGTTATTAATCTAGTGGGTGTATTTTATTGTGTTGCGGATCAGGCGTTTACAGAAATATTGTGTTGGGTGCTTGTAAGCAGGTTATGTTGTGTAATACAGCTTGTATTGTTCAACCTACCTGTGTTGTAGTGTATAGCTACTCTGAGCGCGGTCAGGCAGTAGATCAATGCTCTGGGAAGTTAACTTTAATGCCCCGAACCTGACTACCTGTGGGTCACAGAGGATTAATGACCCTCTGGATAAATTAGTTAATTGGCATCCCTATGGGAGGTCCTTCAACAGGTCCCATCTCCAAGTATATGTTTTAAGCTGCATATGCAAGTTCAAATGATCTGGGAGAATTATTTCAGGTTTGTTTTCCTGTTAGGAAAAACTCACCTGGAGACACATAAGCAGATATTTTAACGCTGAGCCCTTAATGATTAGAGAGCCTGAAGTGCTGATGCTGTACAACCAGGGAGGGGTGGGGGGCGGCTATGTGCATCTCTCTGGAGACAGAAGGGCAGCAGTGTATAGGACAACCCTGACTGATTAACCCAGTCTGCTCAAATCAGCCTGTGTCTCCCTGCAGCATAATGTAAGGATTATGAAGGGGATGTATTCTGCTCCCTGCTTGGCTGAAGTAGTAGAGTCCAGCAAGTGGCAGGAGAGAAGGAGGGAGAAAAGTATCCTGGGATGCTGGGGGACTGTGCTGCGACTTCTCTCAGAAGAAAAGGTCTACAAAGATTTGTTCTCACCCAAGAGAAACCCTCCTGTGAGTGATTTAACCCTGGTTGTTCCTGGAGCAGCCATTTTTGCTCTGGGAAAAAATCATGAACATCTGTGTGGCAGAAGGCCACCTTTGTTTCTCCCCAAAAACTCTGCTCTGTGACAATTTGATTAGGATGGGCCCAGCAGAGGAGACACACCTTTACCCTATCTCTTTAGGTATCCTGAGCTAGATAAATTCCTGAGGGAGGGGGGAAACCTGCTCCCTCTGCCTATGTGACTAGTATCACATACCTGGGTGAGGGGCTCTCCCCCCCCTCCCCTCGGTGGTCTAGAGTCTGCCCAGCAACTAGTGATGTACTTCAAATTGGTTGGCTGACAGCCAACAGGTGCTAGCCTCCATTGGACCAGGTAAATGAGGTCACAAGGCCTATATAAGTTAAGGACTGCCCAGGAGGAGGGGGCAGCAGCCATGAGGGTGACTCAGAGACAGAGAAGAATTGTACCATCTGAAACTTGCTCTCTCTCTCAAAACTCATGATCAAGGAACTGCCTGCCTCCAGAGGGAATCTCCAACTGCCTCTGAATGATACTTGTGAGTAAGCTACCTGAGATCTAACTAGATATATAGCTTGCAGTAACTCAGATGCGTGATCAAAGGCTACCCAGCCAGGGGAGTCTGCTCTATGGGATTTCTCTGATATTGCTCTACCCTGTACCCTATTCTAACCCTACCCTCTGTAACCAATAAAGTTCTCCTTTGTACCTATTTGTGGGAGACTTATTGGGAGTGGGTCTAGATTATGCCTTGAGGTCCCCTTGGTTCGGCTGACTAAGGGAGACCACTAGTTGTGCTTCTGACTGAGGGAAGCATCCCATCTTCTTGAAGTGAATCAAGTACCTTTGAGGGCTACTAAGCCGGTGTTTCCCAGGGTGCACTGAGCCAGAATCAGTCCAGAGCCCTGGGTGGTGGCAATGGAACCCCCAGGCTAGCGGGTGTGCTCCAGGAAAGGGGTCGGCCAGACGTGAGGCCACCTCAGGGAGGCACTCGGAGCCTAGAAAGTGGCCGGGCGCAGTGAGGTGGGTGGCTCAATGCAGGAGTGCCCCCTACTGGCCCGCCACAATCTGTACACTTGTAGTTTATTCTGGGAAAGCAGTGACTCTTTCAGGAGAAACTGAATGTCTGTCTGTGGCCTCAGCCACCAGGTTACAGAATCATTTCCTATCCCTCTTGCTCTGGCTCTCAATGACCATTCAAGTCTTTTATACAAAGTGGAACAGCTTCAAACAGAAAAGTCTGAAGAAGATATATTTCAGAATACCCTACAAACTAGTAATGTGGTTTGGGTAATGTCCTGGAAGACAGAAGATGTAGATTCAAATCCCTTCAGGCAGAAAAGAGAATTAAACCAAGTGGCCCCATATCTATAAGTGATCAAAACCTGAGTTATTTGGCAAAAAGCAAAAGCATCTCCACCAACAATTAGGGATGTGTGAAACGGACCGTATTCAATTCAGATTCAACCCAAATTGGGGACAGTGATTCAATGCATTGATTCGAATCTCTGTTCCCAGTTCAAGTCAGTTTAATCCAAATCTGAAGATTCGAAGCTGATTCAGAGAATCGGCAATTTTGGCCATAGATACAGCCTTAAATGTTTTTTCTACATACCTCGCCCAAGCGCCCCCCACCTGCTGTTGCTGCTGCCATGGGGACTACATGCCATGGCAGGGGGGGTGTGTGGGGGGGGGGGGCCCCCCCCCCCCCCCCCCCAACTCATACTGGTGTTCTCTCAGATCCAGGAGGCACCAGTAGCCGAGCCCCCAGCACACTCTCTGATGGACCTGGAAGTGGACTGGAAGTTCTTCTGATCCACTTCCAGGTCTGCTGCCAAGCATGCTAGGGACCCCCCTCCTCCCCATCATGTGGGACACTCTATCTGCCCCACCATCTCAGTGTTCACAAGCCGCCTGCTACCTTGAGGTAGGCAGAAAAAACATTTAAAGCTGTGTCTATGTCCTAACTGTCAAATCTTTCCAAATCAATTAGGAGGGCTCGGAATCGAATCAGCAACTGAAGCTTCACACAGCCCTACCAACTATCATCTCCTTCTCTAGTAGTTTTGTGACTGTAGTCCTTCATTTTACTTTTTAAGTACCTGAATATAAAACTTTTCATTTCATAATAAGTAAACAAGTTTAAATTGGTTTGATACAAACTCATTTTTTTCCCCTAGGTTGGCTGCTAAACCAAAAATCAGCTACTCATACAGCCCTACTTATAAACCATGAAAT
>NW_005842854.1:261326-262372 GCF_000455745.1 Alligator sinensis | reverse complement strand
GGGGGGGGGGAATCTACAAAACTGAAAACTTCTCAGTGAAACACATTACTAGTATTCATATGGAAATTTATTTTGAATAGTCAAAAATATTAAACGTTTGAAGTCTCAGCAAATTTAAAAAGCCAAAATATTGTACATTTCACTCTAATTATAATCTATTCAAATGCAATGTTAGCTGCTGCTTCAACTGGTTCTGTAGTAGCAGGCAATTAACACTTAGTTTTGGCCCTGAACTGTTATCAATGTTGGTGTTCAATGATGTACACCATTTTTTTTTCTTTTTGGTGATTTCAAAAGGCATCAGCAATGCAAATGAATAAAAAATATTTCACACAGAGGTCATTTCAAAAGAAGAAGGATTTCCTGGACTCTAAGAAGATGGTATATATAAAACTAAGTTTAAAAAATAAAATCTCTAAAAATATGTATTCTATTTTAAGAGGAAGCTCTAGATTGGATATTGGAACTCTGAATGAAATTTTATGGCCTCAGCTATGCCATAAGGTAAAACCAGATGATCTAAATGGTCTGTTATGGCTTTAATATAGTGATTCTCTACCAGGCTGTTGCAGCACCTTAGAGTGCCACAAGATCCTTTATAGGAATCATAAGGTACAGCACAACATTAGCACTGTTCAGTGTGCAATCACCTACACATGATTCACAAGATAAACCCAGAGATTTCAAATAGAAATCCACAGTATAAAAAATATTTTGCTCTGCTGTAGGCTTTCTGAATTCTTTGCAACAGAACTATTCTATTATTTTTCCATACTCAAAAAGAACAAGTGAAAGCTAAGAGTTGGCATTTTACAAGAGTTCCTTGAGCCTAAAAAGGTTGAGAAGCACTGTTTTAGACTGTGGTTTTTTTGTTGTTTTTTTTTTAATTTTAAGAGTTCTTGACAGTGACCTTAAATATTGTTTCTAGCATTCAATGAATATAAAGACCTTTATTGTGGATTTGAAGGCCAATATAGAAACAGAGTAAGTGCAAAGAACACCCAGAACATTTCTTAGAAGTATTCTTCCTGCTCAAAACATAAACA
>NW_005842854.1:179758-261316 GCF_000455745.1 Alligator sinensis | reverse complement strand
GCAGCATGTTTCTGGGAGTACAGGAGATGGCATGAAATAGTAGCAATTCTACACCACTCACATCAGTTCGCAAGCCATGACCTATCAGCAACTCTCATGTTTGCACAAAGCTCTTGTGTTTAGACAGCACAATCTGTGAGGTGCCAAGTCCTCCCAATTTCCTTTGACTTTTATGGAAGTTGATTCATTCAATCTCAGAAGATTGGAATCTTGGGGCACAAGCTGCAAAAATTGGCCATTGTATACCAGCCAGAATCTAGCCTGTAGTATATTTGGTTACATTTTACATAACTTCCTTCAAAATCTAAATGGTGACTATAGGAGTTAATTATCTTCTCTGGTTAATTAAGGTATCTGAAACTATTTTCTATATTCCTTTCTTTTTCCAAATCACTGGAATTCTATCTGAAGAATGAAGTATTTAATTGGTTAAACTACATTTGTTTTTCTACAGTGAGATACTCTAAGTATCCCAAAGGCATTTCATTCCAAAACAGGAAGCCAAAGAGAAGAACACTCAGTTATAATCTTGTACAGATCTTTTGGAAAGTATTTTCTTAAACATTTGCTGAAAGAACCTTTTCTTGTACTGCATGTACTGAAAGTGGGGTCCTACAGAAAATGCAACACATTTGCCATTTAAATTACTCCTGGTTATGTAAAGGGATCAATCTGGAACTATCTATCAAGATTCTTTCTCTGTCTTCCATACATTACAAGTCATTTACTAATCAAAGGATTTGGTGGAACAAAAATAGTGCAAGTTTAATAAGAGACATTTCAAACAATCCCTAGACTACTCTATTCATCAAGTAAAACATTACTAAGGTTGTCTATACTACTGTTGCAGACGCAAAGACAAAATGTAACTTTTCTTCCTAAAACCCCGGAAACAGAAACATGTAACTTAGCTGTCAAACAATGTATAATTTTGGTGCATATGGAATATTTAAAACACGTATTATTTAGGTTTCTAGCCTGCAAGACAAAGTGCAAGTGGATCCCAACACCCATTCAGAGCCCATCTGACTTCACTGAGACTGCAACTAAATACAATAATCTACCTACATACTACATGTAGAAGGATTTTGGTCTTACTTACTGGTTACATATATAGACCTACCGAATTCAAGGCACCTGCCCACCAATTTCACGGGCTGAACATGGAGCCCAGCAGCCATCATGGGTGGCGTGTGGTGGGACCCTCATGCCTCTGATTGGTTAAGGGGCCCTGATGGACCTGCCCCTCATCACTAATTGGCTGAGGGCATCCTGTCATATGGCCCCACCCCTCACTGTGGACTGGCTCCAAGGGCTGTCCATCATGTGGCCCCATCCCTTGCCACTGATTGGTAGAGTGGGGTGGGGCCACATGACAGGCAGCCCTTGCAGCCAATCAGGGGTGAGGGTTGGGGGGCAGCAGCCATCATGCCAGCCCTTTAAGCAGGAAGCCCCCCATCAGTTCCCCTATCCTCCCAGTAGGCTGCCATAGCACGCTGAGGACTACTGGCTCCCTCTGGGGAGCCAGCATTTTCTTTTCAGTAAGGTTTCTTTTTTTTTCTAGCAGATTATGCAGATTTCACTTTTGCAGACAATGCTGGATGTCATGAATTGCAATTTCCATAGTTCCCCTGTTATATAGTCTTTAAATGCGTAAATCTCTGCAGTGTAATTTAACATGAAGTCTGGCTTGGTCATTTATGGCAAATCAGTGCCTACCTATACATATATGTACTGTCCACGTTGGGACAAATGACATTGCCATTTCCTACTGGAATGAACTAAGGACAGATACTCCAGGTTGAGCAAAGTGTTCAGAGAAATTAAGGTTCAAGTGATCTTCCTGGGAATTCTTCCTATCCTTGGAGAAAAAGGTAAAAGCATGACTTATAAATTATTTATACGATTAGGGAGAAATGAACATACTAGCAGCTTCAAAAAAGAAACAGTTACACTTTAACTCTTACAGCTACATGAACCTATAGTGATAGGTTCACTACATGAACCTATAGTGCTTCATCTAGGGTCGAACTTATGGTAATTTAGTTCAGGTCTAAAAGCAAGGATTTTTAATAAGTCTATCAAGATGGGATAATACCATATAAATGCAGAATAGCAAATGTAGTTTCCACATTTAAGAAAAAGAAACACGTTATCAAGGCAACTACAGGTCCATTAATCTGATCGCTATCGTATGCGTAGCTTTGGAACAAATTTTGAAGGAAAGAATAACTAAAGATGTGGAGGTAAATGAAAAATTGGATAAAATGTTACAAAGGTTTAGTAAAGGCACAGCATGCTGTATTTCTTTGATGAGACAAATGATTTACTACACAAAAGATATGCAGGAGGTATAATCTATCTGGACTCAGTGTCACATGGAAAATTATTATTTTAACTGGGAAAGGTGGGGATTAGGACAGGAACTGTAAGGACCTGGCATAAAGGGAGATATTAATGGGTTGTGAAAACAAGAGAACCATCAAGCTGGAGTAGGTTACTTACAGCGTACCCCAAGTATCACCCTGTTCCAATCATATTTAACGTTTTCATTAATGAACTTAGCACAAAAAGAAGGAAAAGAATTATGAAATGTGCTGATGACAGATGGAAGACATTGTTGACAGTGCAGGATCAGAATATCAGACATGACAAATTGTATGACAGTGAGGACTGGAGTAATAGATATGGGAGGAAATGAAATAGTACAAGGTGCAAGCTTATACACTTAAGTATTAACAAAAAGAATGCCTGCTATGAACTGGGAGCTCTCACCTGAAAGCAACTGGGAAGGAAAACACCCAGGAGTATTAGTCTGTCACAGGGACACTATTGGCACCAAAGCCAAAAATAAAGCAAATGAGATCTTAAAAAGTACCAGACAGGGATGAATCTGGGGTGAAGGTGCAGAGAGGTGCATTCAGCCCCCTCCTCACTTATGTGGCACATTGGTGCAGCTCCTGCCAGAATCACTACTTCGGTGTGGCTCCAGAACTCAAAGAATGAATGCTGCAGCGGCCCTTTTCTCCTCCCTCTCTCCCCCCATGATCTTTTCTCTGCTACCAGGGGTGGGCAAAGGGTTAGGGACAGGAGTGGAAGCATTCACCCCATGGGCTCCAAAACCATGTCAAGGCAGCGACTCCAGCAACAGCTGTGTTGCCAAGCCAATGAGCCCAAATAGCTCACTGCTCATGCATTACCACACACCGCCACTCCACTCCTGGATCTATTAGGTGAGATATTTCCTGATGAAATAAGGAAATATTAATGCCATTATAGAAGGCACTGGTGAGATCTCATTGGGAATACTGTGTAAAATTCTGGTCAACCATGTTCAAAAAGACAAATTCAAACTGGAACAGGTATAAAAAAAATGGCTCATAGGATGACCATAGGAATGGGGAGCCTTTCATATCCAAACTACTGGTATGCCTATAACACTTCTGCAACACTGTTGACAGTCCAGTTAAGAAGCACAGCCCTGCCCATTATCTTCTACTTGCATACACCAAGCCTACAAATTAGGCAGCTTATGCTCTCTGTTCCTAGCATAGCTCCACTATTCATTTTTTAATCTGATACAAAAAGGCAATACACATACCCTGGAAAGCCTGTCCTATTTAACACAGCAATACAGAGAGTGAGAAGGAGATCTGATATTTCCCATAAATACTTCAGGAGGGTGAACATTATGGAGGGGGAAAAGCTATTTAAGTTAAAGAAAACATTGGTCCAAAAACAAATGAGTATTAATTGGCCATGAAAATATAAGCTGGAAATCAGGAGAAGTTTTTTAACATCAGATCAGTCTGGTGCTGGAACAGTTTTAAAATGGAGTTGATATATTTATGAAAAGGATTATATGCCACGGTGACCCACAGGAGACTGGACTTGATCATCCAGGGGGTCCATCCATTTCATGTTCCTATTTAGTGAATATTATTCAAAACCTGTTCCTACGGCTTTCTAGTGGCATAAATTGCCGTAATATCCAAGTCCTTCATAAACATTAATCTAGCTTCACAACATCACTACAAGGCAACAGAGCAGTATTATTCTCAGTTTTGAGATGGAAAGTTGGGGTACAACTAGGATTTTTTTCAACATACTTATCATCATATACTGCTGTGTATGTTCAAATACAGCTTTAGCTGATGTCAGTCACATCCAAGCATGCTTTGTATTTCTGCAAATCAGACTCCAAAACCTCAAGATGGCATTGAGAATATAAGGAATACAAAGTTAGAGACCACCTGTGTAGGTTTTTGTTTAAAGAACTTATTACAAAAATGTCTACAGAAGTAGGAATAGGATCTAATTGTCCTGTGCAAATTTCAGC
Organism: Alligator sinensis; assembly: GCF_000455745.1. Taxonomy (NCBI): domain Eukaryota; kingdom Metazoa; phylum Chordata; order Crocodylia; family Alligatoridae; genus Alligator; species Alligator sinensis. Next base: position 256,977 of record NW_005842854.1, on the reverse strand, counting down.
TACTTTAGTATGAAATTGTCCTCTCCTCTGGAGTCCCCTCTCTCATTCACTCCACAACTTCAAACTTCTGCAACAAGTTACATAGGGTTCATGAAGCAAGCAGTATCTTTCACTACGTAACCTCGATTTAACCCCAAAACAGTTCCATTTCAAACTCTAAAATGAGGCAAGATTCCCTTGGAAAAAAATTGTGTGGTCCTATAATTAGATAATTTATCAAAATGCATAAACACAAGGAGGTTGCATTATATTTGCACAGAAAAACAATGCTGGCATTTCCTAGCATTCAAGTGTTCAACTTTACAATGCAATTGTGTTCTTGTAGATCTGTGGAATTTCCTAGATTAAAACAAAAAAACACACTAAAGGAACAAAAATTCTATGGTAGGGCACCAAACTGACACTCACATGGTTCTTCAGCAGAGTTGATGCCATCTGGCTTTTAAGCATAATAACAGTGCCTTTTCATCTTTGATACGAACCAGCACTATATGGTGAAGAGATACACGTTTTGTCAGTGAATTTTGCAGGTATTTGCTCATAAGAGCAGAAGAATAACAAAACAGAGGAGTACTGGGTTCCATTCCAGGCTTTAAGTAGGGGTTGCATCCTACTGGGCATACATTTTTGCCCATTTCCCCATCCTTGACCTCTTCTGCCCCAGTACACTTTTCCTCTCTGACTCCTGTTCCAAGTCTCCATTCCTCTGGATTTTCACCCCTGCCCTTTCTCTTTGCTTGCCTGGTCCTAGTCTTTACTCTTCCCAGCTCCTCATGCAATTTGTTTTTCTTTATCTGTCTTTACTGGCTTCCAGTTTTCTACTCCTGGCTCCTCATTCAATTCCAGTCCTCTCCTTCATCCAGTTCCTAGTTCCCTGTTCCAGTTTCTCTGTGTTCAGCCAGTACCATAATTACTATAAGCAATTGAAAACAAGGTGCCATAATGAGAAGTGCTGAGCACCCCTAACAACAGGCAACGCTGCTAACTCCACCTATCATTAATACACTAATAATTTAAGTTGTTCCAGTTAAATAATTGTGCTGTACAAGTAACATATTTCCCACAAAATTATCGCAGCAAGGAAATGAAACATTAAAGCACAAAACAGCGTATACCTTGTATTTCTCACTTCAGAAACACCTCACCGCTACAACCTCCATAATATACCCCAGGCTACATAATACAAATACAAAATATAATTTTGCTTTAGTATGGATGCTGGCTCCTCCAGCACCTCTCCAATCCTCCAACACCTATTCTTTAGAGTAGGGATTGTCAAGTGGGGGTACACGTACTCCCAGGGGAACTTGAGAAAGTCCCAGGAGGTATGGGTGGGCGGGCAGGGACAGATTGCTGCCACGCACTATCCTGCACTGCCACACAGGCACCACACACCCGGCCATGTGGCGGCTGCTGCCACTCCGCATCCAGCCGTGCACCACCCTCCCCTCCCCACCCCATCGCCCACAGCAGCCAGGGATATGCGCTGCTCTGCATGTGGCTGCCAGGAGGTACGACGATTCAAAAAGGTTGAAAACCCCTGTTTTAGAGTACCACTAACTACAACAAACCAACAGCAAAAATATCACATATACGTGACAATCATGCATTTGGCATATCTCTTGCACTTGCCCACATCTCACAGAGAATATCATGCATCTGTCTGAGTTGCAATGAGTTCCACCTGCAGGCCTTAGAGGACTTTGTGCAAATAGACAAAAATATTATGCAAAGCCCCTGAGCCATGAAGAGGAGGCAGCAGAAGCAGCAGGTAAAAGGGTGAGGGATCCAGAAAGAACCTAGTGTCTGCACAGAGCCAGGAGAGGGAGGCTGAATCAGATACTAAGACCACCAACATTCAGAGGATCTCAAGTTCCCTACTCAAAGGAAATTCTCTCCATCATCAATCAGGACTGAGGTACAATGTCAGGGCAGTACGAGTGCAGAAAGGGCAAATCCTTCTGCTGATCTTTGGAAAAAAGCCATGGTTTCCTTTACCACAGCTTTCAAACAGGTCAATGCCCCCCCATTCTAATGCATACAATTCCTGAAAAAGGTGGTCATCACAGAATTAAAAATACTTAACTCATTGAGTGATTTCTAATACAGACCTTTGTAAAATGTGGTAGATACAAAACAGGCTTCCCCTATGACATCTTTTCTACACAACTCTGAAAATCACATTACTCACGATAGGGTAAATAAAAAGGAATATTTTGCAGCTGTGTAGAAGTTGTATAGATCTGGGCTCTAGCAGGTAATTCCAGTTGAGGACTTTTCACAGAAAATGACCTGCTGAGAGACTTTCCCTGTTTAAACTAACATAACTCCTAATCTAGCATCTCCATTGACTCTTGCAGTAATATCTGAGAGAAAGGTTCTCAAATAATCAGTTCCAAACCAATTTAGGACTTTATAAGTTAACACCAACATCTTAAATTCTACCTGAAAACTAACTAGCAGCCAGCAGCGAACGGAAAGCACTGCTTTTACATCCTTTCAATATGATGTGATCATTCTGCATTAATTTCAGATTCCAGTGAGCTTTGTAGAAATCTAATCCAGAGGAGACACACAGAAGGATAGTTTTCCACATCATAAAAAAGCTAGCTATGTACAGAATAAAACAAAAACAAAAACAAAAAAAAACCCCAAAAACCCCCACCACCACCAATAATTCTGAGTCAATTTCTATTTAATCCAATAGCAATTTAGGATTAACTATAACTCCTACACTAAACTAAAACGGATACAATAGTCAATAGCCTTCATCAATCTCTTCTTGATACAGGCAACAGACATGACCTTTTCACTGTTCTGAAGAAACTGGGTTGTCTCCACAAACTGCTGAACATCATTCACTCATTATGAAAGCAACTGTAGCATATGAAAACAACAACTCAAATGCCTTCAACATCAACAACAGGGTGAAGCAGGAGTGTCTTAACCCCCATGCTTTTTAACATCAACTTTTTATTCCTGCTTCTTCATGCATTCAAGGACAGCAGTGATGGCATTTATCGTCAAACCAGACTAGATGGAGGCTTGTTCAACATCATGAGATTTAGAGTGTAAACCAAGGTGAAAGAACCGGTTCTAAGAGATTTCCTGTTTGTGGATGACGCAGCCTTAGGTTGCTCACAGTGACTCTTCCCTGCAAAATCTCTTGGGCAGATTTTCTGAGTCATGCAAGAGCTTCAGGATGTCAAGTAGTCTCAAGAAGACTGTGGTCATGTACCAAGGGGTGGAAGAACCAATACCTGATGTCACCCTGGAGGACAACATTTTTGGTGTCATTGACAGTTTTCTGCTACTTGGGTTCTACAACCAATAGGAATCAAATCTTGAACTTCAGATTGAACTAACAGAATCAGAAAAGCAGCTAAGTATTTCAGGATATTACAGAAATGTGCTTGGAATAACAGCAAACCATCAGCTGAAGGCAGGGGTGGGCAATTATTTCGGGCGGAGGGCCACTTACTAAGTTTTGGCAAGCCATCAAGGACCGCATTACAGGCAGCCAGGGACAGATAAATAAAAATTTTCTAAATTTTTAGGGGCCCCACGGGCTGAATAGAATGACCTGATGGGCTGCATCCCACCCACAGGCTGCATTTTACCTGTCCCTGAGCTAAGGGATACAAATCTATGAGCCTTTTGTGCTGTCATCCCTGCTTTATGGTTCAGAAGTGTGGACTACATATGCTAGGCACATGACGAGACTGAACAGCCTCCACATGAGATGTCTGCATAAGATCCTGAAATTAAAGTGGGAAGACAAAATAGCAAACACAGAGGTATTGGAGCACTCAGGACTGACACAATTAGAAACCTCTCTCAAGAATAGTAGGTTGCAATGGATCAGCCATGTCAGGAGAATGGGAAGAGACCATATCCCCAAAAATATTTTTTATAGCGAGATTGGAGATGGCTCTAGAAAGCAGGGTTGCCTTCTATGGTAGTACCATGATTTGTGCAAAAATGATATGAAGTCATTGAACATCAACATAGAAAGCTGGGAGGAGTGTGCAGAATCCCATCCAGTCTCAGGGAACATTTGACACTGGGTGCAGCTCAACACGAAACAGCTTGGATCTAGAGGTTAGAAGCAAAGTGAGAAAGAAGATAGCAGCATGCTGTTAACTTGGACTCCAACTCAGACAACTGGATCTGTGAAACTTGTAACGAGCTGTGTTGTAGGGCTGTGCAAAATTTTGGCAACTGTTTCGTTTCAGAGGTGTTTTGGGTCATTTCAGTGCCCAAAACACCAAATCCGAATCAAAATGGAAGCCTCAGAAATATCTCCAAAACAAGACATCCAAAACATTTTGGAAATGTTTTGGAAATTTTTGGAGTTTCGGAGTTGGGCTTCAAGGGAAACAGCTGTACGCTGCTGCCTTGCCACGTGACACAGCTCCACAAGGAGCAAAGATCTGCAAGGGGGGGTGGTCTCCTCGCCACCGCTGCCCTGACAACACGGGGCTACATGGGGCGCGTAGTGGCAGCGAGGAGACCCTGGCGCAGATCTCTGCTCCCTGTGGAGCCAGGTCATATGGTAGGTTAGTGCCGCTCCCTGCCGCACAACCTGGTTCCGCAGGGAGCAGAGATCTGCACCGGGGTCTCCTCACTGCTGGGGCAGCACAAGTCAGGCAGCAGTGATGAGGAGACCCCGGCGCAGATCTCTGCTCCCTGCGGAGCCAAGTCACATGGTAGGGTCCAGCAGCCTTGCTTGCCACTCTGCGCTACTTCCATGCCCTGCAACTAGGTGTGACAGGGATCAGAGATCTGCGCGAGGGTCTCCTCACCTGCATGGACAGCAGTGCCCACCCCCCTCCCCTGGACAAGGCAACCACAGCCCCGTCCTGCTCCCCGCTGGGGCCCCTGGCCCCAAGAGCTGGGGCCCCAAGTCCCCAGCTGGGTAGGGCTATGCGAAGCTTCCCTTGCAGCCTGTTCAAAACAGATTCAGACGAAACGAAACAGAACAGTGATCCAAAACACTGATATGAATTGCTGTCCTCCAAAATGGCCGAATCTGAAACTGAATCGAAATACAGCCTTTTCGCACAGCCCTCCTGTGTTGCTCTTGAATGGGACTTATCAGCCACAAATGGATTTATCAGGCGTCTGACTAGACCTCTTACGCGGACACTATGATCCAGAGGATTGACAGTTGCCTACTACACTAAATGTTTTTCAAAATGGATGGCTTTTTCCCTAATTCAGATACCACAGTATAATCCGACACCATTTTTTTTTCAACTGATTTCTTCAGACTAACATTACTTCAGTCTTAAACTGGAGTGAACCTCAAATAGCTGGCCCTTACCCAAGCTCCAACCTATTCCCAATGCCAGGCTCTTTATTCCACAATACCACAGAATGGGATGTGAGGGAGAAAGGATAAAGCATCAGCATATAGTAAAGGTAGTATAGACCTTGTCTCCTCACCAGTTCTCTCAATGGTTTTATACGTACATTAAAAACAGGAGGTGGCAGAATGGAACTTTCTCCCCACATGAGATCCCAACTGCCCATCTCTAGTAGGTGTCACCAAGAAAAGTATGCATCTACTCAAATTATTCCATTATTCCCCCTCCTCCCCCCACTGCTGATAACAGAAAAGTTAACAACAGTATCAAAGGCTGACGGATCAAAACCTGAGGAGGAGCACACCTCCAGGATGGTTATCATTCCTGGATTTTATCATTACCTATTCAACTCAAGCTGCCATACTTAAAAGTTGAGATTTCCAATGTCATCAGTATGTCCTGACAAGAACTTTGATCAATCTTCCCAGAAAAGTGAGCTTACATGTAGGATCATATTTAGCAAATTACCAGCAGAAAAAGTTTCCTGAACCAAAATTTTACAATAACATCTTTAATGATAGTAGAAATTCACTTCTCTTCTCATTAGACAATACTGACAATATCATCCAGCAATGGCCCAGCCCTTCTAACTTGCATATTATAGCTGAAGTCCCTTCCCCGCCAGTATCTCAGAAACCACAGTAAGTTCCACACCTCCCTCCAACAAAACGTCTTTCCAGTGGACAGTTTCCAACCAGCTCTACTTCTGCCCTTGCAGCAGGTGCAACAACATTTGCTGAAGCTCCACTGTATGGTTTATGAATCTGACTGCAGTTAAAACATGAAATAAAAAAGTAGCCTGCTTATTTCATGGTGAAGCTAGTCTATCTCCCATTAACAGCAGGTACTTTTCAAGTCAATTTATAAGGATTTTAACTATAAGTAACTGAACATACTGAAAGCATGCTCCATATGCCAAAACATTCATTTACCTGATAGACTATAAAAACAAAACCATCATGTACAAGCCTGCTTTTATGCCAAATTTTTCTTTTGTCTTTTGAAAACATCTGACCGCACATATAACATTAAAATAAAATCAAAAGGTCTAACTTCAAGCAGCAAAAGTTCAGAAAGTCTAGAGTTAAAGCATAATTGAGAACTATGCCTATGGCTACATCTACAAACAACATCCCACATTGCTCTGTCAGTTAGGAGCATGAAGTAGTGTGATCTCTGCCGGACCTAGATGGGATGGAAGATGACCCTAGTATACTTACATTTATACCAGAAAAAAATTATACTTTAACTAATATAGCTTGTTTTGCTTGGTAGTGAGGATGGTTTTAATACACTGGTACAAAGTGAAGCTTTGACAATAGAGTATAATAGGTGTGTTTTGCTAGTATAGCATACTAGTCATACTCTTTTAGTGAGCCTATTTTTGAGGTGCTTTAAAACAGAAAAATATTGGTTTCTCATCTTGTTCCTCCAAAAAGCTTTAAAAAAGCTGATATAGTTCACTGGTATTAAAAAATTAACTCCTTATTTTTTCCCCTCAAGTACAAACAGCTACTATACTAAGATACTATTGGTCTTAGCAAGTGCAACACATCTGGAAAGGAAAAATCTCTCTCATTAGAGACCCCTGAAATTCAAGGTCCAACAGGAAGTTATATTTCAAACTAAATTCTAAATTTCCTGAATAGTGACTGTTAAACCAGCCCTCTAATACTGTACTAATATAAGCTTATTATTAGTTATTGTTATTATTACCGCCTATGAAAGTGTCCTCCAAACACTTAGAAACATGGAAAATGTGCAACTATTTACAGTATATCTTAGTGCTCAGATAGAAAATGTTGTTACTACTCAAGCCAATTAACCTGCAGCAAAGGAGTCCATAATGATATATATGATCTCACTACTCAGAAACATTCAGTAGGAATTCTTCATAACATGCATTGTGTTTCATTATGAAAACCTAATGTTTCCTTCCCACTTCCAGGAAAAATTTTAAAGTTGGAAATCAGATGACAATAAAAGAAGACGGGGCCAAATATATCCCCTATGTAACTCCACTGGACTCAGCTAAGTTAAAATGAAGGAAGTATGTGCCTTATTGTTTCAAAACAAACATTTGGCTAATCTCCAATGCTACTATAAAATGCAGTTTATATTTTACCTTAAGTTAAACTTTAGAAAGATTGTACTTAATATAGTATCATACAGGGCTTGATCCTGAAAGACTCATCCTCCCAAGAAGTCCTTATTTACACTAGCACTCCTCTCAAGTTTAATACTTTTCACCATGTTCATTCATCACATGTACAAGAAAAATGGAAAAGGAAAGAAAGACTCCTAAATAGCACTAATTATAGATCAACCTTTCTTCACCTTCGGTGACTTATGATTGGAACAATATGATATAAACGGTTTTATCCAGGAATAGGTAGATAGTAAACAAGAGGAAAAACAGGTAGGCATTAGTCCACTGCAGAGGTTCCCTTCTTAGCAGTTGTGTGGAACAATATGAGGAAAGTGTTCTATGCAAAATGTCTCAGAAGCTGTTATGCTTTTTTGGATTTATTTTAGACAGAAAAAGGTGGTTTTACTTCATTAAGTTCTAGCCTTGCAAACTCAAACTGGTCTGTGAAAACTGACATGGAGTGGTGAATTTACTTCTTCAAGTCTACATAGAAAATCATGGCAGAGCAGAAATTATAATCTAATTCTTCTAACTCACAGTTTTGTGCTGAGTCCTGAGTCTGTAAACTGCAATATACCTCCACAAATTCAAAATAACACCCAACCATCCAATTACTCAATTTGTTATTTAATAAAGAAACTTTAAAAATGATTCTGAAGTTTCAGTAAATAAAGCACTTACGGACCTCAGTGACATTTAAACCAATGAATGTTAGTAAAATAGGCTTTAAAGACACATTATTGTTTTCAAAACCAAACATAGCAGAATGAAGATCAAACACTATCAAGCTGTGATCATTCAGTGGTAAAATATCAATGTCCTTAGAAAGTCCTTTTCATAATTGTTTAAATTTAAAACTGAAATCACTACTAACCATGCTTAACAGTTTATCAAATGGCCTGAACCATCTTTAATCACAGTACTGTATTTACATAACTAAGTCTCAAAAGACCTTAAAATAGATCTTAGAGACTTTACAACTGGAACCACAGTTGAATTTATGCTTTGAAAAAAGTAAATCAAATCACTATAAGAAAAACAATTATTCTGTGCATTAGATATCTAATTTTAAAATTTAAAAAGGACTGTAAAATAGTTATGTCAGGTTTGACCTAGAAACCACTACACATAGCCCAAGCAAAAGTCTCTGTTATGTAACTAATGCCCATCTGCAATGATAAGGAGGAGACAGTCTTAGATAAAGGAGGCTTGAAAACAAAAGCAGAATCAGTGGACTAGGGCAAAGAGCTGATTTAAATATTAAGATTCACACCCCTAGGTGGGGAGAAAGTATGCTAATGAAACATACATGTATGGAAATGAGATACATAGCTAAAACACAGGTATAGAGACATGCTCAGTAAAGAACTCCTTGCGTCACTCCCTTATAACCAATTAGCAAACAAGAATGCTTATGAAGGTCCAATACTCCTGTATAAAAGATGCCTAGAATTAAGAATCTGTGTGCTTGTTACGTGAAATTATTCCGCTTGCACCTTGTATTGCTAGCAATAAATCTTTATACTTTCACCCCTGGTATCTTTATTGGCTTTTGCATACCGGGCACGATCCCAGACTTGAGCTGGGGCTCAACAGTTATATAATCTATCAGGCAATATGCTCTTGAAAGCTGGGTGACACTTAGCCAAAATAAAGCATAGTCTTCAACAATGAAGGAAAAAAGAAGTTAAAAATATTTGAAGGGTGAAAACCCCAAGGATACAGAACTGTTTAGGAATAATTATCATTAATTATACCTTCCCACCTCTGACCCATGCTATTATGCTGGCTGTAGAATTTGATCTTGCTTCTTGATATTAGAGAACCAGCTAGAGCTGCAAGATATGTTTGTCAGTTTTTACAACTGTTATTTATTGATACCTTCACAAACTTTTTAAAATTTAAAATTATGAAAAATAACAAGGTTAAATAGGTGCTAAAAGAAAACAAAAACATGGTTTTAAATATTCTGATAAATTAGACATTTGGATGTCTAATGTAAAAAGGAAAGAGAAAAATCCACTTCTTATTCTAATTTTTGTAGAAAGCCCTTTTGGGGCTTCTTTATACACTAAAAGAACCAAAAATGACAAGCCCAAATTTTCCTGCAAGGTATTTTAAAAGGTGTGTCTATTTATGAATGTGGTAGATGGTGTGTATGTATAAAAAGGGCCAGAGAAAAGACTGCTTTCAAAAAGTTGAGGTTGACTGCTTACTGTACATGTGCCTGATATAACTGTCTATTTCCTCATTTTTTATATATTTTGTTGATGGTGGTTGTATTATAGCAACCTTAATTATGGCACAACATAGCATTATGCAGATTTATTTGAACTGGATGGACTGAATTACTATTATGTTGTAGAAAAATAATGTAACTCATGGAAATCTTTCACAACAAACGAACTAAAACATTTGAGCAGAAAAGGAAGGAAATTAAAATAAAAGTGTTTGTGCCACCTTAGTTTTGCAGATTAAATTTTGGACTTTATTGATGTCCAGATCTTACAAAGGACTATGCAATACATTAAAACAATGCCTACCCAGCATAGGATCATAGGAAAGTAGGGGTGGGAAGGACCTCACAAGGTCATCTAGTCCAATCTCCAACATATCTGAAAACTCAATCAAACCTCCTTACGTTATTAGGAATATAGGAACTAGGACCCAGTTTCATAAATGAGGGAAAGGAAAAACAGAGGAGAAAACCTAATTTACCAAACTTGAGTTGCCCTGGCCCCAAGTTTTAGAAGTCTTAAACCCACACAATCACTTGATTTGGATTTGCTTATTCACACTGCCAAAAAACACCCTCCTAGGTATGAATTTGAGTACAACCATATCATCTAATCCCTTTCACAAACTTACCTAGTTACATCTTGAACACATTAAGGTTTCTTTCCCCATCAATCCTACTACAAGGATCTTTCAGAAATTCAACTTCTGATTGTCAGAAGCCTCCTTCTAATTTCTAGACCAAATTTTTGTTAGTTCTGTAGCCCTCATCCCCTAAAAATGCCTATAAAATAACTTGCTCCTAAAGCACATTGGAATTAAGGGATCCACAGATGCTCCTAAGACGCATGTTTCAGGGGTGTTGGCTGTAGCCGTGTTGGTCTAAGGACATAGGCAGACAAGGTTCTTTGGGTAAATGTGGCATTAGCCAATATGTAAAATTCTTATTGCATATTGTTTTCTATTCCAACCAGGAGAACACAAAAACATGATCAGACTCTCCCTATGCCCAAAGAAGGGCATTTGTGCCCAAAAGCTTTCAAAAGAACAATTTTTCCAACTATTTAGTTGGTCTAATAAAAGATATCACATTTACCCAAAGAACCTTGTCTGCCTAACACACATGTACATCTTAGCAAACCTTTGCATGTTACTCTGGAACAGAAAGAAAGGCACACAGGCTAGATGTAAATGTATACCACTGCCAGCTGAGGATAAAAGGAAACACTATTATATGCCTACTGAGTATAAAACCCAAGAAAACAGGAAAATGCATATTCCCTGCTGGAAAGTTAAAAATTTATTACAGATTATAATTTGGTTTTAAATTTTAAGATGTAGAATCTGCTGACAATTACCAGTTATGTTATTTATTCTACATGTATCTCTCTAAAACTTCTGCTTCCCTTCCTGGAAAAGAGAATGTACATATATACATAGCATTGTATTTTGTTTCCATGTAACAAGCCTGAGAAACAATACATTAAATCACTCCTTGCTGCTTAAAGTTTGTAAAGGTTATTTTACAATGTCTTTTGTTAGCTGCTCCAAATGTTTCTTCTGACTTTTTGTAATGTCCAGCATTTTATATTTACACTTGCCCTTCTTATATAAGTTTCTAATCTCTTAGGTATTTTAAACATTAATTCTTACAGCCCCCATAAACTCAGTCTTTAGGAAAAAATACTGCAATCATGTCTATATCTGTGCAGAAAAGCAAACAATTAAACCGTCTGCACTAAAGCTTGTCATTTTGATGAAGAAACATGACTTAGTGTTCATATTACTGCTATTGATTGCCAATCACAAGTGGGAACTGTCTGAGTCACTCAGACAAAATTAAACTAAAAGAGCACATTAATATTAGATTTTTCCAGTAAAAAACCATAATTCTATAATCAAGATTATGATTTCTTTGTGACAGAAATTTCTACTAAAACAAAGAATGCGTGTGCTCCCCTGTTTTTTGACTGTGGGTAATATTTCATGTAGTGAACAAGCATATCCATACAAGCTTCTAAGAGCCTGTAGAAGATGTCCATCATCCTTTTGTGCCCCACAGGTTTGTTCATCAGAGAGACCCTGAGAATAGGGGTACTGAAGATGAAGGATTGGCGAGGACAAATGACTACGCAGTTCTAGATCCACTAGCCATATGGTAAAGGGTGCTAAGGAACGTGACTACTGAAAAGGAAATAATGCTGAAAGCTAAAAAATAATATTGAGAGTGCTCTGGTTTAAAAAAGGATAATGAAATTCAATACATTTGTAGATGGTTCTTATTCAGTCTTCATTTTATTTTATGCACCTTAAATGTTTCACAATCTACCAGCTCGTTTTTCCAACATAAAAGTAAAATATTAATCTTGAATTATGTTTATGCAGATGCATGGGGTGGCAGCCTTGGCAAGAGACATTAAGAGGTATGTTAATTTTCAAATTCATGTATTTAATACACATACTGGTAAGTCACACTTTCAAGCACTAATATGTAAAAATGTTTGTTAAAAAAAATTGTTCTTTTTCAAAATAACTACACCTTCAGGTAGTAGAAGGCAGGTAATACAAACCTTTTAATAGCATACGTGCTTTACCTCATAATACTGTTCTTTAGTACCAATCATTTTTAGTTTTAAATAAGAAGTGCTGTTGTAAAGCTGAAAGCCAGAATATAGTATGGTATAGAGAGGGTAAAAAAGTGGATTTAATAATTTGGTACATACTTTGAGAAAAGGACTGCCAACGTTTGCATGGTGCTTAGGGATGTTGACTTGGCTGAGGCCTGTAGGAACTATTGCAGTATAAATTATAATAATAATTGGAGGGCAGGAGTAATGTCAGGCCTAAACAGTGAGTGTTATCAAAGTCTTAATTCAACCTCTGAAATAAAGGATGCAATGTGCAACATCCTTTAAACAGAGAAGTACAGCAAAAACAAGGGAGCAGCACTTCTTGCTAAGGATTGCCTAGTTTCACAGACTCTCTCTCTCTAGGCTAGCCCAGTATATCTTACATGATGCCATGCTGAATTTTATTCTACTTTCTGTTTTCAGTCTTTAATTATTTTTCCTTTGAAATTTTTTTCTAAATTTGTGCATACTCGAAAGGCCAAAATAACAGGCCCATATTTACCTAGATCACTGCCCCCACAACCTTACTTCTTAAATAAAGGAATACATTTGCTATTCTCCATTCATGCAGTACCACCCAAACTTAATAGGTTTATTAAGAAACCTTGTTACTAGACCCAGGTGCAAGGTAACCTCCCTTAAAATCCTGTAACGCAGATTATCTCGATCCCCTCTACCTCTGACTTCAGAGTACGAAGCAGAGTTTTGTTCCACCTCACCCCCATTCACACAAGCCATCCTGCTTTTTACCCATCAACATCATCACCCTTACTGAAAACTCAGGTGAAGCATCCATTTAGATTTTGGGCCTTACTTGATTTATCTTTAATCTCTACTCCAATCTCACTGCATAGCTGTCCCATTTCTTATTCTCTTTTTATTTATACGGCTGAATAACCTTTTGCTACTTAATATCCTTTGCAAGGTCTAATACAGTTTGACTTTGGGAATTCTCACTTTTTCTCTCTACTTTCTGATCTCTAAAATATAGTTCACTCTGCTGATCCATCCTTTTTCTATTCCATGGAGGCCCTCTGTTTATTGCTAATATCCATTCTGGAGGCAGTTACTCATCCGTTTAAGTTGGAAATCCTCCCTGTAAGGGTTTTTTTTCCCCACGACCCTTGCTTGACATACAAATTGCAGATAAGTTCCTAAGTCCCAGAGACTTCACTAACTCATTCCCTAAATCATTAAAATTTGCCTTTTGAAATTGAAAAGCTTAAAGACCTACATTACTTATCTTTGCATTTAATTCAAATTGAATCAACTCAGAATCACTTATGACCAGCTATTTTACCATGTCACCGTGGACGAAGCCAAATCGAAAATAGGATTACCTCCTACTGATTTAATAACTACTTGGTAAAGAAATCATACAGCTGCTACATCCATGAATGTGCCCAACCATGATTCAGAATAATAAGAAAATAAATAAAATAATAAGGATTAATAATTAAAACAAATATTTTATTCACCCATCAAGAAAATTACTTACCATGAATGAACAGAACGCATAGAATTTTACAATGCTACCTTAAAGGCTACCACTACGCACATGAGAGAAATTTCCCATTATTGTAGGCTAAAAAAAACTGAATCCTTCAGAAGTGATTTCTAATTCCATTATGGTACTATTTCCTAACCTACCTTTGGAGAGGTTTTCTGCATTCTTCCAAATCACTGTGGTTATGGTTATTATTTATCACCCATAACCAAAAAATACTCAAAAAATACTCCATAAAAATAATATGTACAATCAGAGAAAAAGAAAGAAGGGAGGATTAACATTTCATCTGAACCTCATCACCATCAAGGAGGGGATTACTTTACTTCCTTGTAATTTTGCCGCAAGACAAGCCATTGAGTAAGCTACTATTGAATATAAATAGAGGTATTATTTTGGCTAAAAGTAAAGTACTGTTAAAGTACACGAAGGGTGACAGACTCTATTTTTACTATGTTGTTATTAACTGGTTTAATAGTTGTCATTCAAAACCATGTTATTGTTGTTATTTGTATTATCATCCTGTCCAAGAGCCCTTGTTATGGACTAGGATCCCACTGTATTAGACGCCATATAAACACACACACACACACACACACACACACACACACACACACACACACGGCAGGGGAGGGGGGAGGAGCCTGAACACACAACTAAATTGTAAGTTACGTCCTATTTTTAACTCAAAAGACACTACGGGCATGTCCAGACATACAGGCATGCGTGCTCTGTGACACCACAAACCTTTTGGTGGCACCACAAGCCACATATATTGCATGTTAAACCATGCACAGTGCTGCTAATTTGCACTGTGGGGACAAAATTTGCCACCACGGTTTCCCAGTAGCAACAAAAAAAGAACAAACCTGGAAAAAAAACAGCACAAAGCATACAACAATAGCGTGCACTGGAACAAACATGGAGACTCCATGCTGAGGCACACAGGGTGCCTGGAGATGGGGAAGCAGGCAGCCCTGGGCTGGTTGCTCCCCTGTCTTGGTGTGCCTCATTGTGGGGGCTCCACAGCACATGGAGACTGCAGAGCAGGCAGCCCTAGGCTCCCCCATCTCCATGTGATGTTCCCCAGCTGGCTGGGACACAGGGTACCTCAGCATGGGGGCTGCCTGCCAGCTAGCCCTGCACTGAGACACCCTCTGCCTCAGCCAGATGCTTCCTCCCTCCCTCTACCTGCCCCCTGCAGAACATGGAGGCTGGCCAGAAGCTGGGCACGAACCGCAACAAAGAGCACGTGCAGAAGCACACACTGTGGCACAAAGTAGTAACACAAATTTCTGCTGCTATTTGTGCCACTGCAAGCACACACCCTTGCTTGTCTGGATGCAGCCTACTTGTCTAATGCCTCTCTCTCTTACATCATACAATATTTGTGTTTGTACAACTAATAAAAAATATACCCATCCAGAGGGAAAAGTTACTCACAAAAAAGCTTTTTCCACTGCCAAACTGAAAATCCATTATTGGAGTCAACAGTTACTGGTCAAGATTTTCACTTACTGGAGGTCTCCCTTTGCTTTTTAAGAGTTACTGCTCTCCTGAAATGTTGAATACAAATGTTTTAGTTGAGAAGCAATTGCCAACAACCCAATTAATTTAACATTGGGTGATAGAAAAGGTACTTTTTAAGTTTGCCAGAGCTGTATTCAGAGCAGGACCCAAAAGAGGAAGAAATCATGGCTCTCAGCCACATCCCCATTCCTCTGATCCTATCACTGGGTGATTGTCAGTATAACTTAAAGCCTTCTCAGAGCCCTCTAAAATTAGTCTCCAACTAGCTAGCATGTCCAGCCAAGGATTAGTAGAGATGCCATGCTCTAATCTGTGCCTTCCCACTCATCACACTTGCCTTTGCTCAACCATCACTTTTTGTAGATACATCTACACTTGATCTGAGCCTTCAAGAGGCCAAGAAGCAAACTAGCTAGCTCAGTTCTTTAGTATTGTAATAAAGATATTTAAATGGTGTAAATGCTCAATTCTTCATTATTAGTATTAGTATTACTATTTTAAAGTTAAAAAGCAGTTTTTTCATTTTATATGCTTGAGCACTGTCCTGTACTATTCATGTTGCATTAGGTTCTTCCATACACATTTTTAAATATGCTTCAGTCACTAAAGAAAACTGATTACAATGTTCTAAACTGCATATTATATGTGTCTTTAAAAACATTATTCTTTATTGAAGGACTGCACTATTCCTAGTGAACAGCTAGCCATTCCAATATTTTCAGTTTCCTGTTCTTGAAAAAATCAGATGCTATTCACCTGAATATCTATAGCATAATCAGCTGTTAACAACAGTGCAGGCTGCTGTCCCTCCTACCAATGGAATTACAGAAACTCAAGGGATCTATGATATAATTCACTCCTTTTGAAAACCAACAGGTGGAAGTTTCTTCTCAAGGGATTTGGTTTAAAATAATACCACAGAGCAGGCTCTAAAAGCCTATTAGCTAAGTAAGAAACTCTATAGACAGCTTCCAGGAAATTAAGCACATGGGATTTCAACAGGATTTTCAAATGAAGCTAGCCATAAGACAAGAGGATAATCAAGTACATTAAACTGAAAGAAACCAATCACAATCCCCTTCTCCTAACTGATTTTCTATTCTATTGGCTTTTATGAATGTGTCCATCACAATGGTATCTGAGCACCTTTCAGAATTAGGAAATTGAACCAGCAGATTAAAGTGTGTTGTCAGAGCTGTTTCTAGAAATTGGCATACATTAAAACTCTGTGAATTCTGTGAATAAACTGTGGCAGCAGAGTGCCTTCTTTACCCTTCAACCACTTCTCGTCATCTAATGGCATAAGAAATGCATGAAATCACCATATGAGGTGAAAAACTGGGACTTGTAAAGGGATTCAGGAATGTACTGAAATGTCCAAATATAGACTTTTGATTACTCATGGCAAAGGGAAAAAAACCTCTGTACCAACGGATATCAAGACTATTCTGGATGTTTAGGAAGCTCAATATACAAGAAATTTAGACTAACAACAGGATTTGGAAAACAAGGAGGAGAAGAATCCTTACACCCTTACACACACACCCATTCTCTAATTTCACTTTAAAACAAAAAATTTTCACAGAACATACAACCAAGTGTGCTACTATTAAGAAAGAACTCAGGTAAGGACAGATCTAGCTACACGTGAAATCAAAGCACGCCCTTCTAATGACTACAATGAGAGCTAGACCTAAAACTTAAGACCCACTTGTGTTTTGAAACCTGACATGGGTAGTAATTTTCACTCAGTAACATATCCATATAATTATGAAGACGAGCAAAAAGAATACTTAAAACATATGAAAAGCCTGTTCTAAATATCTATGCAGGAAAACAAATCCTTTCATTAAGATGTTTCTCATATGTAACTGTAAAAGGAGTACTATCAGGTGTATTCTGCTTTAGAAGGTATTTGGTCTCCATCTCTGTTCATACTGCTGTTCTTCAGAAACCTGTAATTTCTTATCTAGCACAGACATTGCCGAATGACTGTGGGCCCTTCCTTGTTGAGCTTCGTAGCTAAAATGTGGCCATTATCCCTATCAAAATAGTATACATTTAATAATCTTTATTCTGGTAGGCTACCTATTTTCTCAATTATTATTTAATATTTACACTGCAATACTCTTCAGAGGCCCTAGTCAGAATCATATCCCTACTGTATTAATCGATATATAGACAGAAGCACTTAGCTGTGTTAGTCTGAAGTCAGGTAGAAGGCAGGGTAAAGAAGCACATTATAGACTAACAGAATCAGAATTTATACACAGGCCCCCTTTACATGTTACATTTATGCCACGATTAACATGTTAAATTGCAGCATAGGAAGGTTGCTACATGTACACCCGGTTTAAGACACCATAAAATGGGGAACAAGCCATACAGATGTTCCACATACAATGTAGAACACGTTTATGGCTCACTTGTATGGTGCTTTAAATTTAATGTGTGGCCAGGGATACACACACACAGCTGATTGTCAGTCCTAGGGCCCAGACTGTACAGGGCCTGGAAGGGCCCCAAGACTGGCAATCAGTTGACTGTTGGCCCAGCCAGAGGCTGAAGGAGTAGGGAAGACAAAGGCGTTACCACACTCCAGACTTTAAAATCTGCTCCAGGCAGCGCTGGCAGAGCTACCTGATGTGAAGGAGCAGAGGATCCTGGATGGGGAGAGCCTAGAGCCTTCAAGCTTCCCAGTATAGGATTTAAAGTCTGCAGCAGGGGAAGCCCTTCAACTTCTCTACCCCTCCACCCCAGCCGAGTCAAAAATCAAAAAGGGCAGCTCTACCCCCCGTGCAGGGTAGCAAAGACCAGTTCCAGTGTCCAGTCTTGAACCTAGATCTGTCCAAACCAGGGCTGACAGTCAGCTAAGTGTCTGCCCTCACAACCCTATGTGAACCAGACTTGGGACTGTTTGGGGCTGGTCCAGGACTATCCAGCAGGGCCAGCAATCAGCTAACTGTCAGCCCCACATGCAGGCACCTGGCTTTCAATTTGTAAGCTTCAATTTGTCCAGGCTCCTCCTGCCCTGGCAAGTAGTAAAGGCGCTATTGGGATCTGATCCCCAATCCCAAAATCATGCCTCCTGCCACATGCGTGGCTCAGCGGAAAGCATGATTTTAAGATTGGAGATCAGATCCCATCATACCATTAAACGAACATATGCCAGGGGTTTATAATCCAAAGCAGCAGTTTTCAACCTGTGGTTTGCAGATCCCTGGGGATCTACAGACTATGTCCAAGGGGTTCTCAAAATACGACTATGATCAATCAAAAATATTTGCATACCCACTGTCACGGCGGGGTCCTACAGGAGGGCCGTGATCTCCTTAAGGCCCTCTCTCCGTGCCAAGTCGGCCCAAGGGCACCCTCTATTCTCGCCTGCCATGTCTTTGATGTTCAGTAAATATGTTGGGAGGCTGCCTTACATCTCCTCGGCACGGTTAGCTGGGACTTCCGTCCCCATGTTCTCCCGGACCCCACCAGGGGACTTCCGGTACACTGGGTGCGTTCCAGGCACCCTGGCCTTATGGGCTGCGCGTGGCTCCTACCAACCCCTAATACCACGCCCCAAGCCTCGCAGATGTGGTAGACGTTGGTGTGTCTCTCTATACGTACACGGCCCCCTTCCCTGGGGCCTTCTCTCATAAGGCGCTCCCCTCTCCGGGGCTCGCCGTGCCCACCTTGGGCTTCCTAAAATGCTGCCCCCTTCTCTGGGGCCTTTTCTAGCACTGCCCCTCTTCTCTGGGGCCTCCTCTAAAAGTGTTGTCCCACTCAGGGACCCTTGCCCGCTTTGGGACTCTATATCGAGCCTCCGGTCTTTCAGGCCCACCGCGCTGAAAGGGACGCTGTACTGCTATCCCCTTCTCCTGGGGACCACCGCAGCACCCTGCCCTTCTCTTGGGTTTTCTGCAGTGCTAGCCTGTTACCGGGCTCATCATATTGCTCCTCTCGGGCTCCTCACTAATTTCCCCTCTCGGGCTCGTTGTGCCCGCCTTGGGCTTCTTAATAGTGCTGCCCCTTCTTTGGGGCTCACTGTGCCCACGCTGGGCTCCCTAATAAAAGTGCCCCTCTCTCTGGGACTTGTTGTGCCCACACTGGGCTCTTTAAATGCCCCTCTCCGGGCTGGGGTCTACACACCCCGCAAGTTGCGTCCTTACTGGCGTCGGGGTCCTCACACTCCTGTGAACCCCCCCTATGAGTACTGCGCCCTCACTGGCGCTAGGGCCCCCACACCACTGTGGGTCCCTTTATGAGGATAACGCGCCCTCTTGGCGCTAGGGCCCACCCCTCTGGGGTCCCTATGAGGCCTCCTCCAACCCCTTATAGCCTCACCCTTGCCACCGGTCTAATTCAAACACTAAAGCAAATATAAGTTTCCTGGCTATAACCAAAACCTAAGGCACTGGGCCATAACAACATAAGCCTCCTGGCTGCAATTCAACACCATTGCTCCAGCCTCTGGAGCTCTCGTGAGCTATACTTGCAACCAGGGTTCTCCCTATATCCCGGCTGAGGGAGCTCCTGCCTCTCCGGCTGCTAGCAGGGAACTGCTAGCCTGGCTTCAGCCCTGGGCTTTATAAGGGCAAGGCCCTGCCTCCTACAGGCAGCTGATTCTCATTAGTTGCCCCGGCAACCCACACCTGTACTCCCTAATCACCACTAGGGCTCCTTATGCACTGCCAGAGCTTCTCCTCTGGCAGTTTCCCCTCTCTAGGAGCGGGGCAGCGAGGTGCGCCGCGACACCCACACTTAGAATTCAAAGGGGTCACTCCACTCAAAATTTCCAAAGGGATCCACATCCCCATTAGAAATGTTTTAGGGGTCCACAAATGAAAAAAAAGATTGAAAACTGATCTAAGACAAGGGTTGGCAAAGTTTTCCAGCAAGGGGCCAGAATGATCTAGCTTGGGTACGACCCAGCCACCTTTCCCACTTCTCCCTCTCACCCAGGGGCAGCACAGAGCAAGCCAAGTTTTCCTCTGCTGGAGTCTGTGCTGCCCAACTACTCCCAGCACTACTCTGCAGTGCAGTGCAGGCAGAGCCCCTTGCTGCCAAATGCTGCTGAAGCAGAGTTCCACAAGCTGGATCCAGTCCATGGGCTGTAAATTGCCAGCACCTGACCTAAGACAAGAAGTAACATGCAAATTATAAGATAAAGGGGTGCAACCAGTATACACATTTGAGATTTTTAAAATAAACATATGAAAATCCTATTATATTCAATTCTTCCTCAATTGACAGATTTCTTACAAGTGTCACAGAGAAAGAGGAGGTTGAAACAAAGAGTTGAAAGAGGTGGTCATTAGGATTAATTCCGGGAGGAAATTGCATATATTAAAGGGAAGATATAGAAAAACATGGAAACATTAGCAGGAGAAATGGCAAGCAAGCAGTCAAGACCAACACTGATGACAGACTGAAGGTAACAAGAAGCTTGAACTTGATGCAACGAAACCAGCAGAAGGCTTTGCAAGCTACACCCAAATAAACACCTGCTTTCTTCTACTGTCGTTTTTTCCCTTTCCTGAATCACCTAAATAGAAAATAGATTTAACTACCTATGATCAAAAACCATATGTCCTCACAGGCATCTCTGTGGCCCTCTCAATATATGCTGTGCATATTATCATTATGACATTACACATTTTAGAATAATAATCAATAAACCTTAAAAAGTATCATTCTACCCATGTGAATGGAAGATCTGCATATGCCTGAGCAAGAGATTCACTAAACCTGTCTTACTAATCATTAAGTCATTAGTCAAGCCCAAACATGTAAAATTTTCATAGCTTTGTGCTGTCTAAATTCTTGTTCCTATTATATGCATGTAAATTCATAAGACAAAACCTCTTTTGAAATCAGTCAACGAGACCATAATAAAACTGTGTGTTACAATTGTTAGAAAAAATATTAACATAGTCATAGGAGAATAAGGGTATTTCTTGTATTGTAGTGATGGCTATCTCACCTCCTACATTTGTGAACTTCAGAAGGCAAAGATTTAAAAATATATTGGTTAATAGCTCTTTGACTGTTTACCTATGTCTTAAAGCAGCCATAACACTGATATTATAGGACAACTGGATCGCAAAGACCCTGCAGGAGACATTTAAATCTATTCCATACTTAGTGTACCATTTTAAAACAGTTACTCATTCTCTTGTGCTGCTTTTTAGTTTTATGTGGTAACAAGAAATACAGTGTTATTTCTTCAACTTGGTTTCTAGAGCTATATGAAGATTCTTAAAATTATTCATTCAAATTTTGGCTATTTGGTTTATATTGAGGTACTCAACTAAGTGCCCTGCACATCCAGAAGTTACTCCTAAAGGTATCAAATAAGCTAGGGACAGAAGTTACACATAAGCCAGTATAAGCAATAAGAAACCAGTTCAGTGCACATAAACTGCTTTATAACACAACGTAAGTTCAGTGCACATAAACCACTTTCAAAATGGCTGAAACCAGTTTAAGATGAACCTGGATGGATGTAGGATCAGACTTAACTGATTTAGGTTAAATTGGTTTATTGAAATTCTGCCCCAGTTCCCCTCCAGATTCAAGTTAATTCACAGTCCCTCAGCACCCCAGGGTGCTTTGAACCTCCCCTGCAAGCCCCCACCACACAGGGTGGGTTGGCTAGCTTTTGCTGTCAGCTCCAGCCAAGCAGGCATAATCTAGAATCCCCCAGCTTGTGGTCTGAACCACTGGAGGCATGTGGCTACATTTCAGTAATCAGAAGTTCTTGGTTATCAGTTCAATCTATGCAGCTTAGACTAACCTGCGAAGATTGAATCGATTCAGCCTCTGGCTTTTTGACAGTCTGTACTTGGCCATAATGCTCACCACTTTTGAAAAAATCTGCATATTTATTTTGAAACCTAAATGTAGTGATATATTGGCCTAAATGCCTATAGTAGGATGACAATCCTGTAGTCACTCTTAACCGTTACACTTCAGACCCTTCCCACCTCTTGTGAACATCCCAAAAGTGAGGATCCATATGGATAATACTTAAAAGGAGATAAAAAACTTAATAATAATGGTTACTGAGCAAGGCAACTGCAGTTCTCTGATACTTATTGGCTATATGGATCAAGTCTTCTATTACAAAGCACATTTCCTTGCTGCTGACGCTTACCATATGAGAACTTAGCCTGTATGTTGTTCACAAACCAAAAAAACCCCCAAAAAACAGATTTTTCAAGTCTATGACATTCTTCTGAAATCTTATAATACAATAGGAGGTTGTATAAAAGTGAAAATGTTCAGGTTATTAGCCTTTCATAATAATAAAGCATAAAAAGTGGCCAAGATATTAAAGTTTTAAAACCCTGAGCTACAAGCACACAGTGCATTTTAAAGATGTTTTTATAAGGGCATTTAGTGTATAAGTACTGTACTTTATGCAGATTGTGTAATTCCAAAGCTCCTTTGCAGCATTTCCAGTCCATCAGATCTATAGTTAGCTTTTTTTAAACATCCCTAGTTATCTATAAGACTAAATGTGTTTCATCTAAATCAGTCTCCCTTGCTTTACTAGAAATACTGATTATTTTTCTTCTTTGTTTTTGGTCTGTTTGTTTATTTTTGAGGGACAAGATGCCATTGGTAAATGCAACTATATTTAAAAGAACACTGCCGAGGTTCTTAAAAAAACTGTTATCTAATGTCCTACACTGAAATCTAAAGAACAGGATGTCTAACGTATATAACATAAACCGATTTCTGACGTACCACATGTATAAACCAATAGAAAGCTCATACATTGTACAGTATGAGTCACTGAAAATAAGAGCGTATCTATGCCATAAGAATATAATATCTACACAGACTTATTTGCAAAAAGGATACTAAAGTGAAGGTAGGGTTGTAAAATTAAACAGTCAAGAGTTTAGAAATACCAGAATGAAGGCTGCCCATGAAACCTTTATTTAGACCCCTTGGTGTATGCATTATGATTATATGACTATATTGATTACAAATTTGATTACATTGAAATGTGTTTCATCAAAACACTTTCTTATTACTCAAATATGATTACATTTGATCCTTAATGCTTTAATAAAATAATGTTGAGAATTTCTGCCATTTTTTATGATAGCATATACAATTCAGTATGCCAACAAACAGCTGTATTATAGTTTATGAGAATTAAAGGAGTTAGTTTCTTCACTAAAACAAGAAAAATCAGAGATTGTTGTTTCTCACAAAAGCAAACCTATGTTGGTACTAATGACCTATCAAAGACTGCCAACATATGAACGGAGTTACTTCAGAGATACTGTGAAAGACCCACATTTGGGCATATGAGTCCTTAAGCCTATTCAGTATAGTACAATCAGCCAGGGAGGTAGATTTTTAACTGCATTCTGTGTTAAGAGATTATAACAAACAATATTTGTTAGTAGCTACATATCAGTGTCCTGGTGTTCTGTTGCTCCTAGTTAGTAGTTGTTACTATATAAAGAGTGTCTGTTAACCACCAGCCTATTTTTCAGATACAAAAACAGCTAGCCAAGGAGCACTACTGATTCTATTTTATAGAAATGTCAAGCTTTGTTTTTAGGTTCAATGAACACAGCTATAACAACCAACATTTAAGTCATATTCCACATCAAAGTGTACTATGATTGTATGGTGGGCACGAACCTGTTACTTAATTCAGGAAGAGTAAACTCAAGGTATGCATTATCACTCTTCTGGTGAAAGAATTAAGTTAATTTGCTCTACTTCTTCCCAGCCACAATTTTATTTCAGAGAAGGGATTCACTGGCCCAAAGAGACATGTGAACTTCGTGCTTGAGCCCTCCTCTTTATGAGAAGTGCCAAATAATGCTCAAAGCTTTCATTGCTTCTATTTTCATCAGAAGCAGAACTTTGCCAAAACTATGTTCACTCTCTCTTGATCCATCAGATTCTCTCTTCTAGATCCGAGGTCATTTTTCTGGCCTAGCAACAGCTGTGACATGAATGACTCCTTATTGGTTGGTTCTTGCAGCATGGACAAGTCTTCATCCACAACCACAGCAGTAAACAAGATGTGGGCTTTCCCCACTCACCCAGACTCGCTTCCAGGATCACACCCAGGCCCACTTTCCACACTCACCAAAACCTACCCCCCTAGAGATCCCAAGAGTGGGTCCAGGAGAGCAGGAAAAGCCTCACTTTTCCAACTCAGCCAGGTCCACCCCAGGAAATCCAAGGAGCAAGTCTGGGTGAGCAGGAAAAGCCTCACTTTCCCTGTTCTCCCAGACCCGCTCCCCAGAGAGCCCCACTCACCCAGATTCACTCCTGGGATCTCCAGGGGCAGGTCTAGGTGAGCAAGAAAAGAGGGCCTTTCCCTGTCCACCCAGACCTGCTCCTGAGATCTCTAGAAGCAGGTCTGGGTAAGCAGGAAAACCCAGGCAGGTATTCTCTCAGGGCTTGAGGGGCCCAGTCCAGGCCAGGAATTCCCAGGGCACACAGGACTGGGCTCCTCAAGCCCTGGGAGAACACATTGCCGTTTGTTCCGTATCAAGGAGCAAGACGAGGGATGACCCGTGTTTTGCCCAATGAAGCGGATTGGCTGGGCCATGCCATGACACATCACAGCACAGCTGATTCACTTCATTCAGCAACACCTATTTCTAGCCTAAGAGGCAAATCTTACTGCTCCAAATGCAAAGCTCCCTCCCTACTTCACAGCATTCTCAATACTTCCTCCTTTTACTGTTTTGCTTTAGGCACTATTCTAACCACAACTTCCACTCCAAATTAACTAGCCTTTGCTGATTTTCACTGTAAGGTAAGGTGAAAACTGACAACAGGAATGCCAGGGACATAGGGGGAAGCAAATGGAAGATGAGGTAATTCCCTTCTGACAAAAATTTTAGCCTTAGATAGACCTGCTACTGCAAGATTTTCTTTTGCATAATTTCAGTAGAGAGCCTGACTCCTAGGATGACACCTTTGCACCACAATCCAAATATACACAGACATGCCATTGTTCTAAAACTGGATTCAGATTGACTTTTTCTTCCAATATTAATTCAAATATTTGATGCTGAGCAATGGCGGACTGAAAAACTGAGCTTGATTCAACTGAAACAGAATTTTAAAAATTGTTTCAACTGAAGACTTTCCTGAAGAACAAGAGGTAGCTACACATGAATGAATAAGCGAACAGTTTGCTTAGAGTAGAGTAATGAATGCTTCTGAAAACAGCAAGTTTGCAGGCACCAGATGGAAGAAGAACATTATTGCAATTCCTGCATCCCATTGTGCAACAGCCAACAGAGCTTTTAAAGCTTTCTGGTGATTTCTAAGCTTTTTAATGAGCTTTCCTTTGAAGGTGTTTTGCATCCCCGTCAGTTTGTGTACCAGGTTCAGTTGCCTCAGAAACAAATTTTATTGACAAGTTACCAAATGCAGAAAAAGCCTAAAATATAAATGGAAATAAATGTATTTAATCATACTACAAAAGTAATAGATTTTGTTATAAAGTGTGGACATGTTACTTGCAGCATAACAGAAAAGTCCTTTTCCCTTTATAGCCTACAGCTGTCTCTCTCTCCTATACTAAAGGCCGCCTGTTTTCTGTATCTCGGTTTATCACTGATCCCAAAGAAATGTGCATCTCCTCTGTCCCAGAGAGGGTCTTTACGTTTTATGGGCTTCTTTTGACTAACAACTTAAAACTTATCCAGCATATGGCATGAATTCATTCCCTTAAAAAATTCAGACCAGAATAGTAAATGCTGTTTGAATTCAATTAAAATTACTTGTTCTCTTTGTGACCACTGTAGATCATCACTGGAAATCTGTTCACTGAGCAATATGAGATACTTCCATTACGTATTTCAGTTTATGTTAAACAGTGTATTTTTCTCTCCCCAAACATGCATGACCATTTAATCAGTGCTGTCTTAACCTGGAATTCACATTTAGTCCCTCATGCATAGTCTACTTAAACAGTGAATGTTTACATTGTCAAAGGCATATTTGAGCAAGCCCCTGGTAAACCAGAGCACGAAAATCACACAAGAGCAACAAGATGAAGTCAAGTAAGAGATACCTGGTATATTTAGTATCATATTGTTTCATACATCCAGGAACAGTTGTATGTCACATACCATATGTCAAATTGATCCTTCGTTTAAACTGGAGTCGCAATCTTGAAGTCAGTGCAGTTGCTCCCACTTAGATGATTACTGAATTTTAACATTCTGCTATGTTAGTATCAAATTCAATACCAGTCCAGGAATACAGACCTATGATTGCCATAACTAGAACATTTAGAGAGAGTACACATGACAAGACATTCCTTTTCCGAAACAAAGAATTATCTCCTCCCAATTGATCATGAATACAGGGCAGTGTAAATTATAGCAATTATTGATTCCAATATATGTTATATCTGTAGAGCATATTTTCCTGTCAGTACAAGTTGCCAACTCTTTTCCTGTCAGTACTCATCCCCAACATTCAGTTAACACTAGTGCTAATTAGATACATTTAGAAAAGATTAGACTTCAAAACTTCACGCAAACACTATGCAGTAAGCTGGACAATGCATCTGAGAGAGAGACCTCATATTCTGACCTCTTAAAAACAGTTAAAAAGCTATGGTAGTAACCATTAAAATAAAAGCAGCAGTGGATGATTTTTTATTTTTAGAAATTAGTGATGCCAACTGAGCAAAGTAGTAGTACAGAAAGATTTAACATAAGGAAAAGGAGTTCAAGCCTCCATCTCCCTCCTACCTACTAGGCTGGTAGGAAAGATTAAGTCTGAGTAGATAAGAAAGCTCTGTAGCAGACGAGACAAAGGATTGCTTCAAGTACCTTTGCAGTGATTCTTCCCAACAGTTCAGGAGCAACAATGATGAACTCTAAAAGGAGGCACAGCTAGCCTTCCTCAGCTAAAAGAACACTAACAATGATTTGGGGATCTTGAAAGTGAGAAGACTAAGAGAAAACTGGGATTGCAAGAGTTTGTTCTACCTTTGGAGGACAAAAAAAAAAGTATTCTATAGTTAGGCAGCATATTTGTTTAAACTTTCATTGCAGTGTTTTTACTTCTTACAATTTTGCATGTACAATTTAAATTAGTATTTCTATAACTAATGGGGCAAGAGCAAAAGGCAGTGTATATTAAATTAAAATTATTTTTCAGAAGTAATATAGAGTTAGTTTTGTTCCCTATTTAGGTTACAGACATGACTATGAAATCATTATCTTTACATATTTGCACCTAACAAAGAACTGAGGCTGAAGAATTGGCCATTTTGCCTACTTATCAACGAAAAATTGCTAACAACATGGTCCACATATTCAACTTTAATCCAACATTACCTGTACATCAAAGGTGAACAAACCAAATATGCTGACTTAAAAGATGGTTATATATGACCATATATAAATATATATAATATATATATATATATATAATATGCTGACTTAAAAGATGCTGTTCCACAGAACAAAGAAATTTACAAAAATGAAATTATTGGTACAAGTAAATATTACACTACTACAACTTTTTTCAAGACAGTCAAAGGCAGGCATATGCAAGACTGAGAAAAAACAGGCACTGTGAGGCTCACCATAAACAATAAAATGTTAACTCTGATTAGTTTATACTGTTTTACCACAAGGGGAACAACAGCATTTGCAAATACTACAGTATCATGTTTCTGGGTTGTGAGCTCATGATATATAAACATCTGACAAAAAGGTCTGGTCAATAAGATAATGATCTGCCCTGAGTTAGGGGCAATGCCTTGTTGTGCTACCCTTTCAGCATCCCCAGAGCAACTTTGTGACTAGTGTTACAATCCCCATCGGGGTTCCTCTGCTGCTCAGGAAGGGAGTAAACAATGTAAAGCATCCTTGGTACAGCGCAGATCTTCCAACCCGAGTGTTAGGAGCAGAGTCCTATTCCACGCCTACTTGCCATCGCCTGCCAAAATGCCATCTCTGTGTATGTGAAGAAGTAGCACACTCTACACAGCCAACTTCTATTCTAAGGCAGCCAATCATGATGCAAGTACCTCATTTACACTTCTGGTGCCCTTTGCTAGTCCGGCCACAATTTAGTCTTATATCATTTCTTTCCAATTATTTCTATTGTTCCACAGAGTTTAGAAAATTCTTGATCATTATGTAAAGAGGGCAGAGCATTCTAAGCACATATCACATAATTGTTTTTAGAAACACAGATGATATTTTAACATGAATCACATTCTTATCATATTTGACACTGCTGTCAGTTTTAATTTGTGTGGTAAGAGGGCACTCCCTTTATACTGTCTAAATCTCAATGAAATTAACATTAATCAGTTCTGAGAGATTGCCACCAACATCATTTTCACATGTATTCCTGAATTCTAAAGTATGTTGTTGAAGCTTGCTGCTAATACCAAAGCTATTAGTAATAACCTAAAGCAATGATGAAAGTCTAGAAAGTAATGAGAACATAGTGGTGAGAATTCAAAAGAAATAAGCATTTTAGCCTTAGTATGCAAGCCTATACAATTTAGAAATAAAGCAAAATGTTAGAGTAAAATTCAGAGCAACAGATATTGCTCTTTTATGTATTTTATTGAGCTTTTAGCCATGTGCCTGTCCCCATTTAAGAGCTGTATTCAATAAAAACATTGCTCAGCTTCCTCAGTGTGCAGCCTCTTTCAAATCCTGAACAATCCAATTCTGGAGGTTTAGCTGGGTAACTGTGTGGTGCAGTAGCTGGACAATGTTTTAATCAAACATAGATTTTTTTGAGGCTGCTTAGCAGCAGCAATCTGCCTCATACAAGATGAAAAATCGTTTTATTATATACCACATACCCTACATATATTTTAGAGTTTTACCAAAATGCAAAGGTCAGAGTGTAAATTCCAAAGCTCCAATTATATTACATTCTACTGCTTGCACTCTCATATTTTTCCCTAGTATATCAGGGCTTATGAAACATAACATTGGTAACATGCTACAGAATACCTCTGTTGTAATATTTGAAACACAATGGGACTCTGGTGCCACAGCACTTAACACAGGAAGTGTCAGCACCTCTTTCATCTGCAGCAGCTAGTTTGACTTTCGCTTTTCATTAAAAAACTGAAACTATACTGGAGACACAAATCACTGAGTTTTTATCTTCTTTTTTTAAAATTAATAAGTGGATGTTGACTGCCAACAGACAAGAAATGTCTGATTTCAGATCAGGCTTTTAAAGAGCCCGCTACACAAATATTTTTTAAACTGGAAATTTAAATACAGATTCTAATCTCTCATTTTTTTCCCCCATTGGTAAAATTACACATCTTGGAATCACCACTTTTTGTCTACATTTAAAGGGTTTTGAGTGCCAATTTAAAAATTTAAGTCTGAACATCTTTGAGTATTGCATAAATGACACATCCCCAATTAAATCGGAAGGAAAAAACAACAAACAAACTGGATTTATTGGGTGTTCAGATTTATGGTAGTTAGAGTGATGCTGTAGCTGTGATAGTCCAGGAATTAGGCAAGAGGCAAGGATTTCTCAGGGTGATATCTTTCATCAAACAACTGCATAGTTGGGATAGAGTTCGACAGGCTTTTGAATGAAAGTCATTCAGACTCATGTGTTCATACCTTTTCCTGACATACCTCTAAGACTGTTTTTACGTGCACATGACATGCAATTTTAGAGTAAATTAATCCATTCTTTAAAAAAAAAACCCCAAAATATGTTTATGCGTGAATACAACCAAACCATAGTTCTATTTTTTTTCTTGAAAAATAAGTCTGTAACAGGGTGGCCTGTCCCCTTACGGGGAGGCACCCTAGTTAGACTGAAGAGCTACAGCTGTGAGAAGGTTAATGAGGGTATGTGGCTCACTGGGAAACAAAAATCCCAGCAGGCAAAACCAGTGGGAGAGGTGGAAGAGAAGCACCAGAAGTAGGAGATCTCTGGGCTATGAGCAAGACAAACCTGAGAAAGGAAGGAAATGCCACAGCAAACCCATCCCAAGGCCCAACAGTTTTTGTTTGCTTACTTTGTATGATGAAAGACTGCATATGACTGTGGTGGGCTCGGAGGTGCTCCAGACAGCAAAGTCCAGTGAGTTTAAAGACTACATACTACTGAGACTAGCTGAGAGATGCCCCAGGAAGGGACAAAAGCCTGACTCAAAGGCCCTGAGGCAGCAGCCTCCTACAAAGTTCCTAAAGAAAAAAAAGTAGCATGAAGAATTAAAAATAGAAAACAATGTTAAAATCTCACGCTAACTTGTCAGGCATGTCTGTCTCGGTTTGATGTCAGCCAAATGGATTCACATTTAACATCAAACATCCATTTTTTAAGAACTTAAAAGTACTGATTTCATACAGTAAACAACCTTGATGGCAAAAAATAGTGCAAACAGACATCAAGTTATAACCTCTCTTTTTTGTATCTTGAATACAGGATCATTATGCCAAATTAGGGAGACTCCAATCATGAACATTACTAGATTTTCTGATTTCAGGTACTGGGGAAATTGTCTTCACTCACCACTACCTTAATGATGCTTGCTTCATAGAAAAGATTAATTTTTTTATGATGCAAGTCAAGGGAGATATGCTGCTGGGATTATGCCTCATCTTTAACACTATTACTCTAACTGAACTGTCATACTCAGTTACAAAATCTGAATTAGAACATTTTTTCCATTTGTTTGATGTAGAATTTATTTGTTAATATTAAGTGACAGCTCTGAATGCTATGATAGTAGATAAAAAGTTACATTCACTCTATGCTAACATCCTAACTATTGGGAGATCACTTTTGGAGGTCATACAATGTTCTTCTTCAGTTCTCCCAAAAGCTTCATAATTAGTTTATATATTTGCTTTGATATTCTTTCTAAGGTTTATGAAAACTTATTAAGTATATTCTACTGGGTAAAACTTAAGAAAAATCAAAGAATGCTTAAAGATAGAGGAAAACCAAGATCAGAGCACCACCACCCACAATGATAATCATGCCAGTAGCATGTCATCAAAGCTGCCGACAAATAAATGTGACTGCTGCTAACCAGACTTGCCATGGATACCAAAGTGACATTGTTCTGGTATAGAGAGTTTGAGGGTGGAAAAGAAACATCCCATGTGTATAGATCTTCAAAGGATATTTCACCAAAAAAGACACACTTAAGAATCCAGAGGCTGGGTCCATTTGGGATGTGAATGGCCTCTGATATAGAAATTTCATTTTTTTAAATATGCTTTTCCAGCTCAAGGAAAGCACATAATGATTACACTGAAGTTTCTTCTAGCCTTTATGTTTCTAAGACAATGTCATTCTTTTGTCAAGATAGTTCATAGCAGTACACTGGCCAATAAAAGCCACACTGGAAATGTTCTTCTATGAACGACCAGAAATCATAGAATCATAGAAAATTAGGGTTGGAAGGGACTTCAGATCATCTAGTCCAACCCCCTGTTCAAAGCAGGACCAGCCCAACTAGATCATCCTGACCAAAGCTTTGTCTAGCCGGGTCTTAAAACGTCCAACGATGGAGATACCACCACCTCTCTGGGTAACCTGTTCCCATGTTTTACTACTCTCCTAGTGAGAATTTTTTTCCTAATTTCTAACCTAAACTTCCCTTACTGTAAAGTGAGACCATTGTTCCTTGTTCTGTCATCTGCCAACACTGAGAACAGTCTAGCTCCATCTTCTCTGGAATCACCCTTCAGGCAGTTGTTGAAGGCTGCTATTAAATCCCCTCTGTCTCCTCTTCTCTAGACTAAATAAAACAAGTTCCCTCAGTTTTTCCTCATAAGTCATGTCCTCCAGTCCACTCACCATTTTTGTTGCCTTCCACTGGATTCTCTCCAATTTGTCCGCAATCTTTCTGTAATGGGGGACCAAAAACTGAACACAGTACTCCAGATGTGGCCTCACCAATGCAGAATAGAGGGGAATAATCACTTCCTTGACCTGCTGGCAATACTCCTACCAATGCAGCCCAGTATGCCGTTAACTTTATTTGCAGCAAGGGCACGCTGATAGCTCATATTCAGCTTACTGCCCACTGTAACCCCCACATCCTTCTGCAGTGCTGCTGCCTAGACAGTCAGCTCCCAACCTGTACTGATGCATGGGATTGTTCTGTCCTAAGTGCAAGACTTTGCACTTGTTCTTGTTGAACCTCATGAAACTTCTTTTGGCCCAATCCTCCAATCTGTCTAGGTCACTCTGAATCCTAGCCCTACTCTCCATCTTATCTACTACTTCCCCCAGCTTGGTGTCATCTGCAGACTTGCTGAGGCTGCACTCTATGCCATCTTCCAAGTCACTGATGAAGACATTGAACAAAACTGGCCCCAGGACCGACGCCTAGGGCACTCCACTTCATACCAGATGCAAACTAGACATTGAGCCATTGATTACTATCCTCTGAGTCCAATGCTTCAGCCAGTTTTCTATCCACCGTACAGTCCATTCATCCAGCCCATACTTCCTTAGCTTGCCTGAGAGAATGTTATGGGAGACCATATCAAAAGCTTTGCTAAAATTAAGGTATATCACATCTACTGGTCTCCCCACATCCACAGAGCCAGTCATCTCATCATCAAAGGCAATCAGGTTGGTTAAGCATGACTTACCTTTGGTGAATCCATGCTGACTGTTCCTGATCACCTTCTTCTCCTCCAAGTGCTTAGAAATGGATTCCTGGAGGATCTGCTCCATGATTTTTCCAGAGACTGAGGTGAGGCTGCTGGTCTGTAGTTCTTAAATATGGGTACTACATTTGCCTTTTTCCAATCATCTGGGACCTCTCCTAATCGCCATGAGTTTTCAAAGATGATGGCCAATGGCTATGCAATCTCATCAGCTAACTACGTCACCACCCTAAGGTGGATCCTGTTCAGCCCCATGGACTTGCGTATGTCCAAGCTTTTCTAAATAGTCCCTAATCTGTTCTTTCATCACTGTTGGCTGAGCACCAACTCCCCCCGCAACGTGTGTTGTCAGGTGCAGCAGTCTGGGAGCTGACCTTACCTGTAAAGACTGAAAGGAAGAAGACGTTGAGCACCTCAGCCTTTTCTGCATCCTGTGTCACAAGATTGCTTCCCCCATTCAGTAAGGGACCCACACTTTCCCCAATTCTCCTCTTGCTACTGACATACTTATAGAAACCCTTCTTGTTACCTTTCACATCAGATGAGACAACTGTCAGATTAACAATCATCAGATTAGATTATCAATTACTAACAGAATCACAGGTCTCTACATGAGCCAAGCATGGCACAAAGTAACAGAAATTTAAGCCTCTGCAGTCTTAGAATTTTAAGAAATACAACTAGAAAAATATCCTATTTTTTTCTTAGTATTTTATTTTGTGTAGGATTCCATCCCCAATTTGGCTTTTACTTTTGTGCCTACACATTTCAATATAGTTTGAGCATGAACTTTCAGATAGTAACCCAGCTAATTCAATGCTGTAGAGGCAGAAAGGAATGCCTTGTGCTGAAGGAAAAGATGGTTCTGTGCAACCATTAGAGTCCTCCATGTATGCGTGAGTACAAGGAGACTGAATGGAACAAGAATTGGCCAGAGTCAGAACTCTTCCTCCTACTAACATGCCAGCCAGCATAGCTGGCTTACTCTGGCATGAATATGCATACAACACAGTTCTTCTCTAGAGCAACAAGGAAACTGGGTGGAAGATTGTCTCCCTGGGTTGCTTTTGGAAGTTGCACTGCCCCTTACTCTGGGCATATAGTAAATCCACCATTGAGTCTTTGGTCAATATAAAATACCTGGATGTTTTTCTTTAAATTAATATTCTTTTTAGATGCTGACCCATGCTGGATTCCATTAAGCAAAATTTAAAAAATGAAAATAAGTTAGTTCCACTTGTTTAGTTTGTACATCATGTTTGTTACCATCCAACAAATACTGCGGTTTTTCAAATGTTTACATTTTTATCATTTTATTTACTTTGCAAAAAAGAGAGTTGCTTTTATTCCAAAAATAATGGTTTTGTTTGGAGAAAAAGTGATTAATTCCTTAGAACAGGAATTTTTTATTCTTTGTTATATATGAAATGGCATGGCTGAACTGTAGGATCATGACATTCTGAATTATGGGAGTGATGCGAGACTCAATCCCACATTCTCAAATGGGCAAAACTCCCATTAATTGTAACAGGAGTTCTGCCAGCACACATGGGGCCCCATGCCAGAATAAGTACATAACTTTAACCAGCCTAGTCGTGAAGCTTGATACTCCATTTTCTGAAGGCAAAACCAGGTATTCATAATGCTTCAGCATTCCCAACATGCCCATTCCTTCATAAAGTAGCAATGACTGTAGCTTAGAAATGGTTCAACATTGACTCACATTTTCAGCAATACCCATTAGAATTGGGACAAACCACACACAAAGTATTATTATTCCGAGTTACTGCTTCCTCTGGACCACTTTAATAAACAAAGAATTTATAGAGGAAAATCTGGATTCACTTTATTTGTCCTTTAGAATGTGCGCCTTTGAGAGAGGACTGTCTACATTTTGAGTTTTGTCCAGAGTATCATGTTATAACCACTTTACATAAGACTAGATAACAGTAATAATCTGCCTTAACCTTCAATAAGTGTGGGCTGGATTAAACTGATGGCAAATAAGGAAACTTCTAGTGAAGGCCAGCATTCAAATTCATAGGACTACTCTGATCTACGACACCATAAGCAAAATATGATTTTGCAGTATTTGAATGGTTTCAGCTATGATAGAAAATTCATTCCATCACTATAACTAGAAAAAGTAGGATAAAAAAGATAGAATTTCTTTAATCACAACATCTAAATACTGAGAGTCCTAAACTTGGCTACATACATAGGAATGTGTCATTTTCAAACTGACAAACGTAGAATCAGAATTGTAAATGATTAAACAAGGAGACAGGGTTTCATGACAACATATATGGGTAAAATCCTAGGCCCTCCCAGTCTCATGGCAGGACTCTTATTGACTCTAATCAGAGCATGACACGGCAGCTCAGAGACAATGACCATGACCGGAAGAGTATTAACCAAACTCATGTATTTTTCTACTGCTGTTCATTACCTATTCATCTTTTTGGTCATTTTACTGTAACATTAGGAATACAAGAATTCCCACACCATAACAGATTAATAATATATGCGGTCTAGACTGGGATCCATCCCAGGGGTTTCAAAGGAAATCATAAATCAAACCATGATGCACCTGCTTTTTCAATGTGATAGTGTGTGGTACATCTTACTGACTTCAACTGGTATTAAGAAGCTAATGCAGAGGCCAAGATTCACAGATTTAGTATCAGAACAGACTACCATAATCTAGACAAGTGGTTTTCAACCTTTTTAGATGCAAGGCACACCTCAGTTGACTTCAGGCACCCCTCCACAACTTTTGTGAATTAAGCAGTACCTCATTTCAAAAACCTCATGTATTTATTACACTGCTTATCTCCTTACCAAACAGCCAGGCAGAGGGGGTAGGACAGTAGACAGGCAGAAGTGAGCCTGACCCTACACTTATCTTCTCACACTTTGCAGTACCCTTCAAAAGTTCTCATGGCACTCTAAGGTACCTGAGCACCCTGGCTGAAAACCACTAAGGTTACTTTCTGCATAACAGAGACTACAGAATTTTGTCAAAAAATCATGAATGAGGCTACAAATGCTGGCTGAAGAAAGGCATTCATTTAGGTCAACTAATCTTAAAGACTTCAAATGAAACAGAATCCATCACAACCCCAGGTAAATTTTTTCCAGTGGTTAATCAACATCATTGAAGAAAATGTGTGTCTTAATTCTAGTCTGAATCCATCTATCTTCTGCTTCCAGGATCTGGACCATATTTTGCCTTTCTCTTAAAAATTAAAGGGTTCATGACTATAAGAATGCCTCTCTCAGTATTAAACTATGATCAACCTCTTACCATTCCCTTAATAGATTAACAAAATAGATTGAGCTTCTTCAGTCTTTCACTGTAAAATGGGATTTTGTTAATCCTAAAACATTTTTATAACTCTTTCTGAGCCTTTTGTAGTTTGGCAACTTGTTTTTAATGTGTGGCTATCAAAAGTGAATGTGTTTTTTTGTTTGTTTTTTCCCAGCAGAGGTCTCCCCAACTAAAGCCATATATTCTAGTAAAATTACTTCCCATTTCCATTTCATACTCCCTGCTTTCACCTCCAATATTGTATTTATTTATTTATTTATTTATTTATTGCTACTTTATTTATGTCACCCTTCCTAACAAAGGTGCAAGGCATCTTACAATAAGAGGGCAAAATAACTGCAAAACAGGAGAGCGATGAGAGAACAAAACATCTTACAAGGGAACTAGAATATCCACATAAAACAGAAACCTCCTTAAATGCTGTCTCAGCTTAACTTTGTTTGCTAAACACCTGCCTGAATAGGAAGATCTTGCAGCACTTCTAGATGTCCAGGGTTTGGCTCTGGCAGGCCTCAGAAGGGAGAGAGTTCCAGAGCTGAGGAGCAACTGCTGAGAACAACCTCCCAAGCATTTTCATCAAGCAGACTTGACATGGTACTTGCAGGAGGTTGCTCCCGGCTGACCTAAGGGATAGCAATGGGTATAAGGGAAGAGGTGGTCAATTAGGCAACTAGGGATCAGACCATTGAGGGCCTTATAGGACAAAACCAACTCCTTGAATTCTGGCAGGAAAGCTATTGGGAGGCAGTGTAGATTCTGGAACACTGGAGTTCTATGCTCCTGACGACCCATGCCATCAGAAGGCAAGCTTCTGCACCAGCAGCAGGTTCCAGACCAGCGGTGGGCAAAGTATGGCCTGCATGGGGCCAACCCCCACCCTGCACTCCTGCCCACACCCACCCCATGCCTGCTGATGGTACTGCTCTGGCACCAGCCAGCATGCACAGCTTCCCAATGGAGCTACTCCTGCTGCTGCTGCAGCCACCCAGATACTACTCAGCTCTCCCCACCTCCAGCAGCTCCTCCTCCTCTTGCCTCTGCTGCATCACTCCAGGCATGAGGGAAGCTGCAGCTGGGTGGTTCATCCATCATCCCCCAGTGTATAGGGCTCCAGGTCCAGCCACCTTCCACCCACTCAGAAGCAGGTGACACCACAGAGACAGCCATAGACCAGAACACACCTGCACCGCATGGGCAAACTCTGTTGCACACACCCCAACCTCCCTTCCCCTACCCCCAGCTGTCACCCAGGACTTAGCATGCAGGCAGCCCACCCCATGCACACCCATGTGCACAACCCCCACCCCCCACACATACACACACACACACCATATACAAGAGTAAGGCTTTACTTTGAGCTATTATGCAAGCACCTATATACACTTCTCAAAAAAACAAAGCAGGATACAAATATTTTTAAAATAAAATTAAAATATGTTATAGTAGATGTTTGATTTTTAGTATATGATTTGTTTTTATCTATAATTTAAAACTGTATCTTCTGAAATATTTTGTGTGTGCAGCCCTCTACAGCTCACCAAAACCATCACCTGTCTTGTTTGATTCAGTTTTAATTAGTTCACCCTATCCAGTCTCCAGCTGCAGTCAGGTACTGGTAAAGGACTGAAACTGGTAACATCCAAGGGTCAACCTATAATAATTTATCAGTTAATTTGATCTATTTGCTTGAAGACTCATATAAAATTGGCAAATTTCTTGTTGCTAATGTTAGTAATTGTTAACTGATTCAGTATTCTAAGTGATTTCTAGTCATGCATTTTATACTTGTTTATGTATAACAATGTTATACTATATCATATTAGAGCAAACTAAAAACAAACAGAAATTAAATAATTTAGCTTCTTTGCAATCTCAGTATCCTCTACAGCATTTTGCTGTACTGTAGAACGCTAACTGATGATTCATTCAATACCATCTCATTTCTGAAATGCTTTTAATTTTTTGTTTTGGTTCAGTGACCTAAATGCAAATTACACCCATGTAATAAACACCTTTATTCTATTTCTTTCTTTCTTTATTCTTCAACAATTTTCAAATTTCCTTTTCATTTCCATCTTGTCTGCCAAAACTTAAGTTCTGTCCTGTTAGCCTCCAAAGCCATTTATTCATATCTTTGTGGACCGCTTATACTTATGTACCCTGGCATGTAACCATACCAGGTTTCTTCTTTGCCTTTTATGCTCTTTGTTATTGTTGTTCCAGGCTATTCATAACTCATCATTCTCTAATACGGTGTTCTTAAGCACCTTCCTTGCTGATTCTATGAACTTTAATTTCCCAACTCTTCCCTTCAGGCTGTTTCTAATTAACTACCTTAATTTTTGGGGGCTTTTTTCTTTGAAATTCATGAAGTTCAGCATCACAATACTATTTCCCAGTATGAACTCTCCTATGAGAATGTCTAACTGAATTATATTATGGACACTGTAACTTAGTGGCACAACTACACCTACTTCTTCAGCAACCAGAAGAGAACCTGGGGGTTACAGTGGACAACAGGCTGAATATGAGCCAAAAGTGTGCCCTTGTTGCAAAGAAAGTTAATGGCATATTGGGCTGTATTAGTAGGAGTGCTGCCAGGAGATTGAGGGAAGTGATTCTCCCCCTCTATTTGGCACTGGTGAGGCCACATCTGGAGTACTGTGTCCAGTTTTGGGGACCCCCACTACAGAAAGAATGTGAACAAATTGAAGAGTCCAGCAGAGGACAACGGAAATGGTTAGGGAGCTGGGGCACATGACTTACGAGCAGAGATCCTGGTTGTCTCTGATGAAAAAAATCCTCAATTTTCAGATTTAAAAACGTAACCCAAAATCCACATTTTTCCATGATTAAAATGAAACACCACTAATATATATAGATATATATATATTAGTGGTGTTCCATTTTAATCTAATATCTATATAGTTATTCTAATATCAATATAAATATATCTATATATTAGTAGTGTTTCATTTTAATCAGGAAAAAATGTGGATTTTGGGTTACTTTTTTAATCTGAAAATTGGGGATTTAATTTGAAAATTGGGGATTTTTTTTTTTTTTTTAATCAAAGACAACCAGGATCTCTGCTTATGTGGAGAGGCTGAGGGAACTGGGCTTATTTAGTCTGCAGAAGAAAAGACAGAAGACAGATTTAATGGAAGCCTTCAACTACCTGACGGGCGATTTCAGAGAGGATGGAGCTAGACTTTTCTCAGTGGTGACAGATAACAGAATAAGGAGCATTGATCTCAAGTTGCAGAAAGGGAAGTGTAGATTAGATAGTAGGTAAAGTTTTCTCAGTAGGAGAGCTGTAAAACACTGGAACAGGTTACCCAGACCATGTCTACATGAGACGCTAAATGCACAACCATTACTATGTAGTTATTTAGTACTTGTATAAACAAGTACTAAATGAGTGTGCAGTAACTGGAGTTACTGCACAGTAGCACTGAGGAATGGCTTTTTTGTAACACTGACTACGCAGCAGCCTGAGTCTACTGTGCAGTAGCATCATGTCACACTTTCTGCCACGCAGTGCTACTGCACAGTAGCCGCGGGCTACTGGGCAATCAGTGTCTTGTGTAGACGCAGCCCCAGAGAGGTTGTAGAATCTCCATCCTTGGAGGTTTTTAAGACCTGGCTAGTCAAAGCCTTGGCTGGGATGATCTAGTTGGGGCTGCTCCTCCTTTGAGCAGAGGGTTGGAAAACTTTTTCACAAGGAGGGTAGTAAAACACTGGAACAGGTTACCCAGAGAGGTTGTAGAATCTCCATCCTTGGAGGTTTTTAAGACCTGGCTAGTCAAAGCCTTGGCTGGGATGATCTAGTTGGGGCTGCTCCTCCTTTGAGCAGAGGGTTGGACTAGATGACCTCCTGAGGTCCCTTCCAACCCTAATTTTCTATGGTTCTGTGAACCCACAGTGTGCAAAGCAGGATTAACTCATGAGTAACTAGAAAGAGTGATTGCAAGAAGCAATGGTTTGTTATTAAAAAAAAAGGTTTATCTAAACTATGTAATTTTTAATCAAATTATACTGAAATCTTGAGGATATCTTTGTTAATTTTCAGAGGGCTGTATTACCTCTCTGAACTTTTGCAAAATAAGTTTAGAATGTTGAAAGTTCATACACATACACAAAGGACACAAGAAGCCAGGTAGAGCAGACTTGTATGTACAGAACAGTTATTTCCCAGGAGGAGAAGAAAAAATTGGAGTGGGTTTAGGAATAAAAATAGTATGAGCATAAAAATCTCACATCATGAGAATATTGCTGTAATAGTAGCAATGCAATGCTGGTTCGAAATCTGAATGGCAATTGCTATGACTATACAATGATCAGACTGTCATGATTTATCATGGATTCTACATTTTCATGGATTCTGTGCTTTAAGCAAAAAAGCCACGACTTCTCAATAGTCCTTTGTGGAGCATTTTTAACTTTTTGATTATACAAAGAAAATGTTTCCAGTCCTGATGGTTGTAAATATAACATTTTAATCATGAACCACATAGAACTCAATCCCAGGCTGCCTTCTTAAGTCCTATCATACAACTGTTCTTCTGTAGAACACTATTTCTTTAAAAATAGAGCATTCGGCTGTAATAGGAAATCTATTACACCATATGATTTATGAATTATAAATCAAACACTATCAAAATAAAACCCATTTGAAAATCTATCAATATTCCATGTTTATGGAATTTTCCTCTTTGAATATCATGTTTTAATATACTGCTAAAATTTTATATTTTAAAAAATATGGTCGTGACTTATCTTTCACACTGACTTTTTTCATTTTTGTCATAATAACACAATGATTTTAGCAATTATTTTGGTCACAATAGTTAACCTTAAGGATGATAAAATGAAAATATTGGAAGTAGTCAAGGCGTATCAAAATCTTCTGTAACAGTAGCAATCGGTGATTTCCACATTCTAAGCATAAAATTAAAAGTACCCCCCCCTCAAAGGGCTGGACTAGTTTACTTAAGCTGATTTGCTCTTCTCCTGCCTTTTTCACTTTGAAAGTGTCATTTTTTACTTAACCCTATACCATATCAATTGTTAACAGCAAGTTTCTCTATCCAATCACAGAGTGTCTCAATACTTAATTGGCTCCCTCACGCCACCATATTCTAGTTAAATAATTCTATTGCTAGTAGCTTCCCAGCTCTGTAACTCCCCCCCTCTTGAGGCCCACCAAAGCCTGAGCCTGGACATCTTTTACAAGTGCCATAAAACCATCCTATTCGGCCATTCAGCAAACAATGCTAAGCTGGGATATTGCTTATAGGGGTTCTGCTTTATGTTGATACTCCACTTGTTTTTTAAATTGTTTTGTTTTCCTGTTCATTCTCCTCCCCTCTCTTGTTTCTTTTCCTGTTTCATAAATGATTCTGTCCTCTTAATCCAAGCCCCCCTGAACCTTAGTTGAGAAGGGCAGAATACAAAGCAAAAAAATAAATACAGTAATAGCAGCCCGGTTCCCTTTTAATTCTAAGAGCTTCCATTTGGTCTAGAGTCTCTCTTTCTCAGAACCTTATCTAATGCTTGATAAGAAAAATTAAAATTCATCAACATCTTCCATGCAGTTGGACTTATTGCTCCGTGAAACTCAAATGCAATGGAGGCCTTGGACTTAAGTGTTCCTCCTAATGTCCTAGGTTTCAGCATCTAGATCCTTTTTTCCTGAACTCCTCTACGTCTTTGTTGCTACCAAGATAAAAGACTCCTTCCCAATGCTTACCAAATATTACTTGCATGCCTTGTAATAACTGACACCTTTATACTCAACTGGCAGTTCCCCAATGGCTTACAGGATTCAAGCAGCGTACCTATTCCTTAGCTGAGCATCTCCCCTGTAGCCTGTTTACTGGATCCCAAGTCAACAATCACCTTATTTTGCAACTCTTACTGTATCAGCCTAAAACCAATCAAACTAAATGAGGCCTACCTAAGAATGTTTTACACTCTTGACCATTTTTTTTTAATTTAAGAAGTGCTATTACGAATGAGGTATGTTTGATGACAGATAATAAGACATGCAAAAACCTCTTAAAACATATTAAATAGTACATTCTGGGATCCTGAAGTAATACATCTATATTCTTGGATATTAGAAACTTTAAAACTTTGTAGAGCTCTTCTTCTCTTGTGACTTTCTGTAGCATTGTTTTGAGGTGGATTCAATAGTTTAGAAATATGCTGATTCAAAACATCTTTTCCATGAAGAAAGGGAACTTGATACAGTACAATCAAAAGTACCAAAATTTGACTAAACCGTCAGTTTCTATTAAACAGTGATTCCATACAAAAGATCTGATGGGATTAAAGTAGGCCATCAGAGTTGAGAGAGAAAACCACCATTCATGGCACATGCTATGAGCCATCACTTTTCAGAAATATTAAAATTTTCCAAAAGGTAAATTTAAAGCATTTTGGTTGCAATTCAGATGTCACTCTTAATATTCTGGTGGCTGTTACCTATCAAACACACATTATGTGATGGTACTGACAATTCTGTAGAATCCAATTTATGTCAAGTTTAAACATTACAGAAATGGAAACAAAATTCATTAAATTGGTTCAAACTACAGAATATAAAAACACTCATCTCAAACTGAATATCTTGATATTGAGAGTACTTGGTAAAGATTAACGTACTAGTGAAGAAACTGACACTCTTAAAGGAAAAAGTTATTTCTGTTAGTTCAACACTGATTATTTTAAGCCACCCATAAATCAAGATTTTCCTCATGTACATAATCAGGCATGCAACAAGGCAAAAGGTTTCTATTGTTTCCTACTGACTGGTCAATAATACAGAAGAGTGATATAACCTTACTTTCTAACAAAAGAAATAAAAGTGGGGTTTTTTCCCCTCAAGACCTCCAACTCTAATTCAACTTTATAAAAGTTAGTTTACAAAAATCTCAGCACCATATAATTATGAACCAAACCCATAGTAGAAGATGATTTCTAGATATTCCTCAGGTAAGTATGTCATATGAAAATAACAGTTCATGTACTAACTTATTTTTTCAGTAAATTTCAAGATATATTGTGCCTCAAGGTAAATATTGACTCCAGATTTTGCCTTGAATAATATTTACCTCTGAGTTAAATATTGATGTTCAGTCTTTTTTTTTTTACAAAAATCAGTATTACTTGAATGTTGCTAGAGTAT
Organism: Alligator sinensis; assembly: GCF_000455745.1. Lineage (NCBI taxonomy): Eukaryota > Metazoa > Chordata > Crocodylia > Alligatoridae > Alligator > Alligator sinensis. The sequence goes on along the minus strand of NW_005842854.1, from coordinate 213,389 downwards.
GATTCAAATAAATACCATCCTTCCATGATAAGAATATACATATATTTTTATAAAGCTTTGTAGCCTATCATTTTCTTTCCCAGTTGTTCCCCAGTTTCCATCACCAATAAAGATGTACACAAGAAAGAGTGGGATAGGGATTATATGAAAAATTGTTCAAACCCACTGATGAAAATTCAACACCCCAAATCTTTCAGGACATACTAGTATGCAAGGTAACAAAACAGGTTTTGCTTTGTGTTTTAGAATACACTATAAAAGATGTTTTTGCTCAGAATCTATTTTATATACACAAATTAGAGACTATAAATATAGAAAGCTATACTTACCTCAAAATGTGTAAATGATGTTTGCTCCTCAGTCTCATTAACATTCTGTCTGAGATCTGGTGGGATGTTTCTATTTTTTATTTGGAAGTGTGTTTTACTCATATAACCATCAGGAAAGTCCTGTGCTCAGAAAACAAAAGAAAAATATTTTTGTAACCAATTAAAGCAAATTTCTAAATGCTATCATCATTCTATGGCATAAAATATATATATATATATTTTATATATATATATAAAATGATTCAGTCACAAGTTTAGAACCTACTTGTGATGGGTGCTAAGTGCCCTGTTTTTCAGTATCTTCTGCTTTAGAGGAAGTCAAACACCTCCTTAATGAAAATAATATGGGATACAGCTGCTATTGATGAACTGACTTATTTAATCAGTGGTAGATACTTGGCTACCAAAAGGAAGCTCTTGAAAGACATTATGCTGAGGTCTGGAGGGAGATAAAATGCCAAATCCACAGGTACACTGTACAGGGAGGAAAAATAAGCAGGACACAAATGGAAGAATTACATGGCAGGAATAATGTTCAATATCTGAAATACAACTTTTTTTTCTTCCAGAAGCAGAATCATAACAAGAACAGTCCAGTGAAATTTCATGTATGAGCCTTGTACAATTCAGTTTTTCATGGATTAATATACATGGTAGGTGGGATTAAATGTACTGGATGAAAATATAATCGGAATTAGATTGCTGATAATGACATAACCTATTAATCTTCTTAAGGTAGCTCATAGATCAAAACACTCTTCCACTGGTCTTGGTAAGGATGAAATAGCAGAGAAGAAAGATTGAAGCCCATTTTGCAATAAAGCCCTTGTAAACCAATTCAGTCTACATCTGATGCCAAGCCTTCCATATGTAAAAAAGTACAACTAGGAAAAGTTTCATGGTATGAAGATAACCCATAGAAAAACAGTGACAACAGAACAGGAGTCGCCACTATCTTAAATGGGATGGTTAGCTGACACCATCTGGAGGTTTCTGCACAATGTTGATACTCTGATTTCATGCAAGCCCACAGAGTAGACATGCTATGAGACATCAGTCACAGATTCAACTTATCCTAGTAATTTACTAGTCAGCCACACCAAGATAAGTCTTTCGTCATGTATCTGTAGCAGTGATTTGGACCTGCATACCAATGTCAATGTAGCTAGACTAGTGCAAATTTCCCAAATCATGGCAAACCTATGGAGTTAACTTGGTCTCATCTTCCTTCCTAGGTTTCATAAACTCACACATAGGAGTTCAGTACTGGATAAAAGAGACCAAATATACCTTAAACATGTCACTTGTTTGCTAACTAAATGATCAAAACTAGTTTCATATTTTTTTTTATTTTAAAATAAAGCATACCTTTTTTTAAACAAAAGCATAACCTAAGTATTTTCAGTATATGGGCTTTTATGTATGCCACTGCCTTGTACAGAAAATACTTCAGAGCTGCCCCATAAGGGGCACTGGAAAGAAGACTGTGACCCAGACAAGTATCTTCTCCCAGAATGCATCCACTGGATGTTGAGAGCATTCTTCTACTCCATTCTTTAATTCTGAGCTCAATCTAAGGGTTAGTGTGAGAGAAAACAGACAGGGGCATGTACCCTTCCTCTCCATATTCTTATCACAGTCCTCCCCATTCCATGTGGTCTGCTATTGCAAAAGGTCCTTGCACAAGAATAGGGAGACATTTTTTGTGAGCTTCTTCACAGCCTGAGCTAAGAGTAAACGTATTGGCAACATTGTTAAGGTTTTCTCAGTTACAAATAAGGGATGGCAAAAAAGTTTAATATTGTATTTTTGAGAATGTAAATATGCAGAAAGGCAACAGAGCTACATAGAAAACAATGAACAGGAGCTGCATGTTGAGGACTTATTTCTTGAAGGAACCAAATAAATTGGGGTTTTATTAGCTGTTTCATTATGCTTTATTTTAGACAAACAAACACAGAAAGCATATGTGCAACATCTGATGTAAAAGGATTCTATTCAAAATAGTCTCTGTACAAAACTCATTAATGTAGCATTAAATTGCTTGACAAGGCTGCAAATTTAACTATAATTTAACTCTTTGGTTAATCTTTCATTTCTGACATGGTTTATTCCATTTATTCTGATCTTTAAATCAATGTGTGTTCCATTCTGACACATTAGTTCAGTCTTTTCAATACTATTACATATTATATGTAACGACAGCATCTGTTACGGGCTATTTGTGTACTTTGTTCTTATCAAGTTTCATACCTGAAACAAGAAGATAACACCAGTTATATGTATTTTTGTCAGTAAACTTTTAAGCACAGATCACTTTATGAGGAATTACCTTGCTCTCAACTTCTCTTCCAGCCATGCTACACACACACACACACACACACACACACGTGTATATATATATATATAGAGAGAGAGAGAGAGAGAGAGAGAGATCTCTCCTCTCACTAAATCTCACAAAACCATGCTGGATGTCCCTAGTAGCAGGATCAGTTAAACCCTCAGTTATGAAGTACTTTAAAGTGCAAACCCAAAAGTAGGAGCAGTAATTAAGAAATTAGGCCTGCCTGGAATAGGCAAGAAGTCCACTTAGTTAGAGGCTCTCTGAAAAAAGTCCTGTTTGTGGAGTTTCAAGGGCTTTCTACTTCTCTGGCAGAACAGCAGAAAAAACACCACCTGCTATCATAGGTGTGAATTGTTTTGGGGGCACTCTTGCCTTTGAGGGAGCAGGAGTAGGTAATATTATGCCCCTCATCGTACCACTTTTCCTGAGTAAGTGAAGAAGAAACTCAAGCTCTGAATGCTTGCGGCCTCCAGTGTTCAAATTACATGGAAGATGTTAAGACAGCCAGACACACACTGATCTAGTAACCTTTGTATTTTACACCAGTGAGCTGGGGAGGGGGCTGTTGCCTCTTGACAACACCAGGGGTAGAATATCCAAGAAAAATAAGCATCTTCCCTGTTTCAGTGTCTTTCTGGTACTTCAACTTTATACCAGTATATTTTTATAATTTGTGCATAAACAATTAATCAATTCTTCTGAAAGGACACCTCTCTTTAAAATGGAGTTAATCATATCCCTCCTACTCAACTCCCCTTATTTCATACCACAAGCAGCATATCATAAATAGATAGGGTGACTGTAGCCTCTGACATGGTTATTTAGACTGCAGTAACCTAACTGCATATGAAAAAAAATTAAATGAACACAAATGCAGGGCTGGCTTTGGTAGATCACACCTAATGTATGTGACATACAGTATTACTCTGCAATTCAGCTCCAACAGGTGTATAAGTGATTTACTTCTTGCTTAAATACAGCTTTCCTTTTAAAAGACAGGATTATAAAAATAAAACAATAGGGAGTTTCTCTCTACACCTATAAATAAAATATTTTGTTTGAACCAGAAGAATTTATGACATGACAGCTTATTTGACATAAAATGTAGATGTTTTGTCATTTAATTTCTACTGATTTTAAAAGAGCATAGTTTTACAATTCTGACTTACTTGTGAAGCCTCACTGACATCCGTAGAACAATTTCTTTGAGTATGGAATGGATGAAATGGAGGAATGAGCTCCAAGTGAACTACATCCGGAAAATCAAGAGTACACCAATCTTTTCAAAAGCTAGGCATTAAAAAAAACCCAACGTTCTCCTAACCATTCTACTTCGAGACACTCGTCTCTTTCAAGGGGAAATTTCTTTCCCACATTATATGGTATAAAAGGTTCCTCTCAATGATCAGGTTTTTATCACACTCTAGAATCAGAGTCACTAACTTGTCCCATTAAAAGAGATCGCACCATTTTTTATGTGAGAACAAAAATCTGTTTCATTTTGCTATTTCCAGCAAAGCTTCCTATTTCACAGAAAGTTCAAACTTTGACCCAAGTATTGAATTCCTGATAGAAGCTCAGAGCATCTTTCTTTTCTGAATAAACCGCTCATAAATATAGCCCTGGACTGAAGTCTAAGGTTTCAAATAGCTGTCTATATGAAAGGGCACATAGTAATGCATTTGCTAATATTTTCACTGTTTTAAAACCCTGAGTATGTTTTTAAAAATGAGGTATTTTGTGTTTGAGGCCATGATCTTCCTTTCTACTGGAGCCTTGCCTAATGTGTATTGAAAGAGTTGCAAATTCTAATTTATTGCCATTTAGCGCATGAGTGCTGACATATATTTACCTATGAGCTTTCTTGCATTATAAAATGTTATAAGGATGATTTAAGCAAGCAGCTATATAAAAATAAAACTATACAGCATATGGAAGAAAAGGTAAGATGACAGTAATGAAGATATAATAAAAACTAGGAATTGTACAACAACTGATAAGGAAAGGAAATATATAGAAGAAATATATGGCCAGTAGACCTAAAATCAATTAGAAGAATCTTTTATGTGCATTATGCGCAAAAGGAATTCTACCAGTACAGTTGATTCATTGCTGGTAGAAATGGCAAAAAATGTCTAAAATAGAAAAGGTAGAAGAGTTCAAAATATATTTCCTTTCTGCATTGAGAAATAGGCCAAGTACTATAGAAATTCATCATGATATACAATTTTCTACTTCAACAGTAATTAAGGAAAATGTTAAACAGCAGTTATGGAAACTTGGACATTTAAAAAAAAAAACAAGTCTGCTAAACCAAATGGGCCATCTGACAACCAACATCCAGGAAAATGCCAATCTGCTTAATGATTACTTTGTGTTGGTTTTTCACCAGCGCAAAGGAACCACCCTGCCTAACATGATGCGGGATGACCAGGGTGAGGGTACATATATGCCCACCATTGGCACAGATCTTGTGAGGGAGCACCACAAGAGGCTGGACACCCACAAATCAGTTTGTCTGGACAGATTGCACCCAGAAGTGCTAAAGGAACTGGCAGGCATCATAGCGTGGCCACTAGCAAGGATATTCGAGAACTCGTGGCACTCGGGCAAAGTACCTGAAGACTGGAATAGTGCACTACCAGAGGGCAAGAGAACAGGCCTTATGAAAAGAGGCTGCAAGCCATGGGACTCTTCAGCCTGGAGAAGCGCAGGCTAAGGGGTGACTTGGTGGCAGCCTATAAGTACATAAGGGGTGTGCATCAGGATCTGGGGGAATGCCTGTTCACCAGAGCACCGCAAGGGATGACAAGGTCTAACAGTCACAAACTCCTGCAAGACCGTTTTAGGCTGGACATAAGGAAAAACTTCTTTACTGTCCGAGTCCCCAAGGCCTGAAATAGACTCCCCCCAGAGGTGGTGCACGCACCTACTCTGGACTCTTTTACAAAATTTTTGGATGCCTATCTTGCTGACGTTTGGATGCCTTTGACCCTAGCTGACTTCCTGCCCTTTGGGCAGGGGGCTGGTGGACCCAATGATCTTCCGAGGTCCCTTCCAGCCCTAATGTCTATGAAATCTATAAAATCTATGAAACTGGCATCCAAGAGTTTTAAAAGAGCTCGCCAAGGAACTACTCAGATTGATAATGTTGCTTTTTCAGTAAGTCTTTGAATACTGTAGAAGTTACAGAAGACCTGAAGAAAGCTGATATTGTACCAACATTTTAAAAAGGTAAATGGGATGACTTGAGTAATTATATGCATGCTAGCCTGACACTGATCCTAAGTAAAATAATGGAATGGGTGACACAGAACTGAGGTTCATAGACAATTAAAGGAAGGAAATATAATTAATGCCAATCGACATAGGTTCATGAATAATAGAGCTTGTCAAACTAACTTGGTATTTTTTGAGATTACATGTTTGGTTGATAACGGTAGCAATACTGTTCTAATACTCTCACACTTCAGTAAAAAACTGACTAGTTACCACAAGAAACTTTAAGAAACTAGAACAACATAAAAATAATATGACATATATTAAATGGATGAAGAACTGGTGATTTCAAATGTGGGGGTCTTGCAGGACAGGTCCTAATCCCATGCTAATTAAAAGGCAGATCAGTGGTCTAGAATAAAATATTAAAAAGCTTGGAGGAGTAAAAAATGAAGAAGAAATATCCCTAATACATAGTGACCTGGATTGCTTGGTAAACTGTGCACAAGAAACCATATGCATTTTAAAACAAAAATGTAATACCACATCTAGGGATAAAGGATGCAAGTCATGCTGATAGAATGGGGAACTATATCCTAGAGAGCGGGAACTCTGAAAAGACCTGTAGATAATCAGCTGAGGACAAGCTCCCAATCTGACCCACTAGTCAGAAGGGTTAATGCTGTTCTTCGTTATTTAAAGAGGAATAGTAAGTAGCAATTGGGAGATTAAATTATCTCTTTATTTGACACTGGTGCGACGTCTGTGGGATTATGTGGTATAGTTCTGGGGTCCATACTTCAAGAAAAGTGTTCCTAAATTGGAAAATGTTGGCAGTCTACAAGTACTCATATAGGGAGAAGAAATTTGATAATAAAAGGGTCTTCAGTCTATCAGATGAAGATTTAACAAAGTCCAATAGCTGGAAGTTAGGACAAGTCAAACTAGAAGTAATGTGAAGTTTTTTAACATTGAAGTTAGCTGTTAGCACAACTTACCAGGAGTTGTAGTGGGTTCTCTCCATCATGGTACTTTTAAGTCAAGAATGGATGTTTCTCTAAAAGGCCACATGCCACCTCTGAGTGGTTAACATGCCACCCCCATGCCACCGCCTGGTCACCACTCCTTGCGTTGCTCCGGCTGCTACGACCACCAGGGTCTCCAGGCTCCCCACCCTCCTCCAGCTTCTGATTCCCACCCCAGTCCGAGGGGCAGAGCAGTGCAGTGGAAGGGCCCCAGACAGGGTTCCAGGCTGCCTAGACTGCACACATGGCCGAGGAGAAAAGCCAGGCTGCCTGGGCTGTCCACGCAGCTGAGAGAAGATCCAGGCAGCCCATGCAGCAGGGAGAGAAGCTGTGTGCATGATGAAAGGAGAGCTGAACTGTCTGCACAGCGGAAGAGGACTGCAGAAGGGCTCCCCCTGCTGTGTGCGGCCCATGCTGCACAGACCTTGGTGTCTGTGGCCTGCAGCCCATGTGGCCCCTTGCCACACAGAAGTTGGACAGCCCTATTCTAGTTCAAACAGAAATACATTCAAGAACATCTTTTGTCCTATCCTTATACAGAGGGTCAGACTAGACAATTACAATAGATTTATAATCTATGAATTCCTGAACCAAACTCACTGGCCTAGATTCTCCTGCCACTCTTGCACTTTCCTGTCCTTAGCCAGCCAGGTTCAATGCCGTACATTAGATCAGCCTGAGGGATGCTCTACCTTGTGCTTGCTGCTAACATCCCCAGAGAGTCAACAGAGCAGCCAAGATACAGAGAAGTTTAGAAGAGAATACGTTAGGAGTGTGTTTGCTGCCTATGCCCAATTATGATTACTCCAAATGTAGGTGTACCCAGCAGTATGCCAAAAAAAATCAAATCACAGAAGAAAATCTGGGCCTATATATGCTGTGATGATGCAAAGACATTTAGGAGCGGGGAAAACAAAAGGCAAAATACAGCTGAACAGCTTATTTGAATACCATCTTAAAATAAATTAAGGTGTGCCAAGAGAAAGTTTTCAGTCAAGGAGAAAATGTAAGGTATCAGCCATCCAAAAACTGACTAGCCTCTCTCATGTTCAAGGATTCTAATAGTTTCAGGGCTTTTATTCAAAGATAAAGGGAGCTAGTCAATTTTGGGGCTGCTATTATTGAAAATGAGGGGAGATAGCAGCCATGCAACTGACTAGTCCCTGTCATTTTCAAGGCTTCTAATAGCAGCCCTTTGACAGCTACTTCCCCTTTACTCTTTTAAAAAATAATTGCAATTAATCACAATCTTGCTCATACAGTTAAACAAGTCAGCACCCCACCCTGCAACAGCCCAGAACCCACGCACTCTGGGGCTCCTCCCCTGCCACTACCAACAGCACACAGCCCCAGTCCCAACCCCAGCCCACCCCACACCCACCCCAGACTTGTGCCAGCCAAACCAGACCAGCCAGAACCCATGTGAACAGCCCTGCACCTGGCCTACCCTGCACCTGCTCCATACACACCTGCCCATGCTGAGTAGTGACAGAAGCTGCTGCTGTGTGTGGGGAAAGAGGGCACCCCAACCCCCTTCACTGCTGCCCAGCCCTTCTTGCTGCAGCCCACACCCAGGCTGCCCTATTGCTCCTCTGCACTGCCACCACTGCCCCACTGGGTGGGCCCAGAGGTGGAAGTGACAGCAGCAGAAAGGAGCTGCAGGGCAGCCTGAGTACGGGCTCTGGGCAGCTGCAGCAAGAAGGGCTTGGCAGCTGCAAGGAGAAGAAGCCACTTTTCCCTCATGTTAAGCAGCAGCTTCTGCCCAGCTGCCACTGCTGCTTCTACTGCTCAGCATGGGTGTGCAGCTCAGAGCAGGTGCGGGGTGGGCTGGGGTTGGGGCTCTGTGCATGGGTTCCGGCTGGTCCAGAGCTGGTCCGCTCCATCAGGCCAAGTTTGGAGAAGGTACAGGACAGGACGTATTTTGCCCACCCCTGTCAAAACAGATGTGCGCAATTAATAATCGTTACAAAATGTAATGTGTTAATTTGTTTTGTGTTAATCGCGTACATTAACTGCGATTAACTAACAGCCCTAAAATAAATCAATAAATGAGTACTTAGTTATGAAGCAGTTAGTAAACATGGTTACAGTTACTGTGCAGTTAACCAGAGTATAATTAAGGCACAAAACATTTAGTGAGGCTAGCATTTAACCAACATGTGATAAATGGAGTTTATTACAATGTAAGCAATAGGCAACGAATTGGAACTGGCAATGTATTATGCAGTTAAACAAATTACGTGGTATGCTTATAGAGTACACTGTAATACTACTATAATTAATAAGAATAATGGTTTACAGTCCTGTATGATTTGACAGAAAATTTTGCAACAAGAACTTTTCATTTTATTGCCCATACCTTTATAGTTCTCCACTCCCAAGCATCCCCTATTTCCTCCGAATGTTTAACAAATTCTTCACAATACTGCTTGAATCTATTTTCATCCAAAAAAAAGTTATCTTCAGCACCCAAGTTAAGGGACATCTGCAGGGAGAACTAAATGTTAATACTGGAAGATGAAATGAACACTAAAAATAATTTATTTGAGGTATATGCACAACTCAAAGAGTAAAATAACCAGTGTTACAATGATTCTGAAAAAGTCTTAAACTACAATAAATATTTATTTCTTTAGCTGTAAGCTCTTTAGGGAAGGGACTGTGTTTTCAAATATGACCCCAACCTTGCAAATACAAATGAAAGTGGTTCCAGTGAGACTAAACTGTTGGATAAATCCATGTAAATTCAATAAAGTATTAAAGAAGGGGCTTGTCCCCACACAAATAGTCTAGTCTTACAAAATGCTAAGCACTTCCCAGGAAATAAGGTAAGTAAGTGCCCAGAACTCTCATTTGCACCAAGTTGCACTCCATTTTGCAGGACCAGGCCAGAAAGATTAAAATTTAATTTAACTGAAATCAGTTTTAAAACTACTTATAATGCCAATAGGATTTTGCTGTAGGAAATGGTTCTCAACCTTCTTAGGCTCAAAACATCTCTTGTTAGGCTCAAAGTACCCCTCAGAAAATGCCAGCTCTGAATTTGCACTCTTTTTTTAAGTGCAGGAAAATGGGGTGCATCTACATGTGCAATTCATTTCAAGCAATAAACTCCAGCACATACCGGAGGTGGGGGGGCAGGGGGGCGTGCCCGCCTGCCAGTCTGGGGCTGCTCCAACCCAGCTCAATTTGCTGCATAGGGGTGGGCTGGAGCATGAGGGTGATCCACTTCAGGGATCCCCAGCAGGGAGCCCCCGCACTGAACCACCATTGTGCCCCAGACAGCTGGATCAGCATCTACACATGAGCTGCTGCACACTAAAAAACTCCACTGCAGGACAGTACTTGTATTTAAAAGTACTAACCTGTGGTAGAGTATATAGTTTCCTGAGGCCTAATAGGGCTGCACATGTAGACACTGAAATGTTTACTGAGGAGCTAACTGGGCAGTTCCACGGTAAACATCTCATGTAGACATGCCCACAAGAGCAATTTTTCTGTTGCAAAGAACTTGGAAAGACGACAACAGGCTAGACTAGTTTTGACCCTATGGATTCCTATTTGAAATGTCTGGGTTTAATCCTGTGAATTAAGTTTGCACAACTAACTGCAATAACATTACATAGCATCCTGCAGCACCTCTGAAAGGCTCTCAAGACAGCCCAGGTACCACTGTACCCTAGTTGAGAATCACTTCTTTAAGGCATATTTGAACAAAATTATAAAGAACTGAAGTATGACAGGGTTAATGCAAACCGTGAAAGAAAGCCATATAGCCAGGATCCACCAGCCAAGTACTGCCAGACCACAAGATGCTTCAATCACACTCCATCTCCCAAAACTCTCTAGTAAGAGTGTTAGGGGAAAGACACAAAAGATAGCTGAGGAGACCTCCCACATTACAGTCACTCTAAGATACAAACAGGTTGTTAGAAATGTGGCCACCTGTTTTAATGCTTTCTATAGACATCATACAAATATTTAATAATAATTCAGTATTTTGGGTCTGTACAAGAAAGGGGATCAGAGGGCCACAGTTTCTCATTGAAAGTTCTTGTCAGTTTGCAGGATCCAGTCCCAAATCACTAACTCTTCCCTTCTCCTCAGAACCAAACCTCTATTAAACTACATATTATTTGGATGTGGGGATAGCGAAGAGAGAAAAAACAGATGCTATAAACAGGTCAGCGATTCCCAAATTTCCCAGTCCAGATGATCGACTGCAAAGTGGCAGTAAGTACATACAGCGTGTGGAAAAATACTCTATAGTTCTCACATACGTTTTAAATAGAACTATGTGTTTTAGTAAATTCGCAGATGTAAAGATGTAACAGAGCTACTGGCAATGTAACAGCAAGCCCTGCTCCATTTATTTAAAACAAAGCAAGCTAAAATAACTGGCCCAAAGCACATTCAAATGCAGAGTACGAGTGAGCATGGATGCACATGGGTTTGACAAAGGGAGTACTGAACTATTTCTCTACATTATGGCAAAACTCAAGCTCCTAAAGCTGTCACCTCTCCAGTTAAACCACCCCTTGCTTTAGTCTCCCTTAATCTCCCCCTCTCTCCACAACAAGCAACCTGAGGCTCTCCCTGCTGCCCTGACCTCTGTGGCACCACTTGAGAGCCGAGATGGGCACTAATGCAACCCAGGAGCATCACATATGCTACCAAAGTGGCAGTGTTCAAGCTTTAGGCCCTATGGGCCAGAGCCCCACAAGTCACAAAACCTGCACCACTTGCCCCCTGCCCCATGCACTGGGATTGGATCCCTGGAGCCTGGCACTACCCACTCCCCTCCCCCTGCACCAGGACTGGAGACACCCGGGATCCTTGGGAAAATGCCAGTTCTGGGCTTTCACTTGTTTTTTGACAACAGAAAAATAACAGAGCAAGTCTCCTGTTGCAAAGCCCTCAACAAGACCCCAGCAGGCCAGAGCAGGGCAGGCTGGGGGAGCCCTTATAGCTCCCTAACTCCACCCCTGGGGGTAGCCTGTGACATGAACAACACTTGCCTCCTGAGGCTGGAGGGTACAATGACCGCCCGCAGGCGGTGTCGGCAGTGGGGGCAAGCAGGGACCGCCTGCAGGTGACTGTAGTGACGTTGATGACAAGGGCAGACCGACCAGGGACCACCAGCGATATCAGCAGCAAGGCGAGGCTGGGGAGTGGCAACTGCCCACAGACCCCAGGGGCAGTGGCCAATCATGGGGAGGGGGGGGCATGTGCCCCCTGCATCCCCCCTATGTTGCCTATGGCCTGTGACACGTTTACATGCCCAGCAGCGCCTGGGGGCTGAGAATCACGTGGCCAGGACACAGGACACAGGACACGTGCACTTGGGGGGCAGGGGTGGGCGGTGCCACAGGAAATGACAACAGGCGGGTGGAGGGGAGGGGTTCTCCCACGGGCCCCGCAGACACGTCCCGAGTGTCAGAAAAGCAGGCTCCCCTCCCCCGCGGCGCCCCGTGCCGTGCCGCGCCCCCCCCCGCCCGGTCCAGGACGCAGCAGAGCCACTGCTCTTCTCCGCGCAGCACATGCCGCTTTCCTGCCTCTGCCCTCACCTCCAGTCAGTCTCCACTGGGGACACGCTGTGGCCCCTCCCTGCTCCCCACCCCCTTCCCGGCCGGCTGTCTCAGTGCGCATGCGCCCGCAGTGGCCGTTTTCCCCCGCGCCACCGGGGCGGGGCCGCGTGCGCATGCGCCGCGGGACTCGGGCAGGCGAGCGCGCTGCTGCCGCTGGAAGTGGGACGGGTGCGAGGGTGGTGGCATCGCGTCTGGCCTCCCGCGACAGCCACCCCCCCCTTGGCAGGCCCCTTCCCTGGGGAGAGGTAGCAGGGCCTCGTAAGGTTGCTCAGCCCCTGGTTAGGTGCTAATACCAAGAGCCACTCACCATTTTTCACCGCTATTTTAGCTCTATCTGTCACTTTCTGGACATCTTTTGTTTCCTTTCAGGGTGGAGAGCATCCAAAGCACGAAAAAGGCACCTGCCTATATATAAAATATGTTCCTTTCATAGCCCACTGTCCTGAAAAGAGGCCTGCAAGGCTGAGCCAGAGCCCCTTAAAGCAAAGGGTGCTCTTTCCATTGACTGATGTGGGCTTTTGATCCGACTCTCAGTGTTATTTTCAGGGTAGTGAGATTATCAAAGGAACACATTTAATATAAACGTAGATCTCTGTCTTGTTGCTTGGATGTATTGCCTGTTTTGAAATGATTTAGCTGGGGTTTTTTGCTGTGTGCTTCAGGCCCTTTGGGTTAAGAGTCGTCGAAAAATTGTTTTAGAAACAGCCTATTAAAACCAAATGTTTCTTTACAATAGGGTCTTGTTTAAGATGATTAAGCCATGCAAATGGTGCGTACATTTTATTAGGTTTAAGCAGAACATAAAATGTCAGATATACCAGTGTAGCCTAGGCTAGTATCATTTCAAGGAGTTTTATAACCATTACAGTCAAGTATGCAGAGTGAGGAGTTGTTTCATAAGCACTGGAAAGTCTTTTGCTCATCATAGGTCTAAAATATGCAAATAATGCTCTGCTCTAGTTAGTTATATTATAAAGTTTTCCAAATGTGCTGTTTCTGATTTGGTTGTAATTTACTGGGTGTGGAAACCTGACCGAGGCAAAGCTATTCTGTTAAATAGTCTTGACCTTAAGCATTCAACCAGCGATACTTCATTGTTCTTAAGATTCTGTTTTCTAAACTTCAATTTTTGCCAGCCTAGCTCTTTATATTTGAATATAAAGGAGTATATGTGAAATTTCCCAGGTATTTCTAAAAACAAAAGAGTCCACAGAAGTATCTTCATTAGTTCTATAGAAAGAAAGTTTTGTTAAAGTAAAGTTGTTATTTTTGGAGAACGAGTAAGGCTATGTGCCCTGCCAGATGTGCTCTGAATACATCATTATGTTGACCAAATGTAGTATTTGTTTCTTTTCAAAAGGGAGTTTACTTACTAGGTCAGAGTTAAGGCTAGGTTGTAATAAAGTATGCAATATTTTATTCATGGTAAAAATTATTTGCTTATAATGTCCCTAATTATTGATTTCTTTGCTTTTAAGTGCTTGGGTTCTGAAAAATTGATAAATAAATACAATGTTATCACTCAGCAACATTAGGAGCTTAATTTAAAGATCAGTTAGTTTCTGCAATATATTATGAAAGCCATTTTTGCTAAGAAGAAATTACTTTGTTTTAAAAAATAACATAGTGAAGTGGAGTGAACACCAACTTGAAAGCCAGAACTCCTAAATTCTAATCCTAACTCTGGTGCTGTCTTGCTGGGTTGTCTTAGGCAAGACACATAGACCCAAAAATACCTTCTTTAAAAAGTGGCTGGCATCATTAAGGCAGTAGAAGCTTTCCCAATTAATTACTTCAGCGAACATAGGATCAAACCTTAATTTTGGAAGTCATATTCCAGAAACAAAATGGAACATTTTTATATCTAGACCCTGGTGACTTCATGTGCAGCACCTCTGAAGATCAAGAACCTCTAATATTCAGGAATTCAACATTTGAGACCATTTTTGCAAATACAGGCTTCAGCCTCACTATATCCCAGTCTGTAAAACTAAGATAATACAGTATAACTGCCTAACAGAAATGGTATAAGAATCAATTGGTTAGCATTTCTGCTGTGTACAGTGCTGAACATGCACAAAGCTATATAATTATCATTAAAAGTATTATACAATTTGTTTTGTAACCTCCTTCCAGACTTACTTCTGTACTCATGGTAAGCTTATCTAACCACCTATGTCATATATGAAAATGAGATCTCTGTAATGTGTCACAATTTACAAAAAATGTTAACATTAACAACAGGCTAACAATATTTGGAAATCCTACATGAAATGCAATATGGTCCTGTAGATAGGCCCTGTACCAGGACTCATTAAAGATAATTCTGAAACTGACACATTACCCTTTATATGCCTCTGTTCCTCCTTCCACCCTTTGCATATAGATTGTAAACTCTCCAAAGAAGAGCTGTTTCTAGATTTTTACAGTGCCTGTCAAAATGGGGCACTGATCTAAATTGGAGCACTTAGCTGCCACTGAAATAAAAAATAAATAAATAATAGCACATTACCTAGATTTGTGTTATCCTTTGAATACAGATATTTCCTGACAGTAAAATATATTATTAATGGAAGCTCCAGTGGTTAGGACTTTTAAGATTAGACTGGACAAAAACTTTCAAAGAACAATCCTGCATCAACAGAGGTGAACAGAATGATTTAAGGAGGTCTCTTCCATCTCTAATTTTCATTATTCAAGCTAAAGAAAAACGTCCTCCATGAACATACTGACCCATCTAGTAAATCTAAGCAACCGTATCGCAGTAAAGCTCTCCAATACAATAACGTTACAGTTTTAGAATTGATGGAATCAACATTAACAAACTCAATTTCACAAATTGCTTTTAACATGATTCAAACCCTGAGCAATTCACAGTGGTTTCCAATGCTATTTTAGCCACTTTGGGTTTTTAGTTAGTTCTTAGCATAAGAAACTAAAAGTATTTGCTAAAGAAAATGAATGACAATTTACCATTGCCAGTAACTGCTTCAATAACTGCTTCAGCATTTCAAAACAGCTGTATACAACAATGGAATATTTCCAGGGAAGCTGTAACAGGGAACTTGAACCCTGTTAACAGGCAGAGAAGGAAGCAAAAGGAAGAAGAAAGGAGGGATAGAGGGAGTAGATAACTGCCAGAGAGAGAAGGCAGCGGCTCCCTTTAAAAGACTTCAGAGAAGTATGAAGGTAGAGGGGGGAGGCTGCTAATTAAGAGAAGAAGCACTCCTGGGGGTGGGGCGTGATTAGGAGATAGAAGGCAGGTGGCTGAACTCTAAAAAGGGAAGCCAAAAGCAGCGAAGGGAGGGGTACAAGCCACCTGGCTCAGGTAGGAAGCATGGGACAAGGTGATTTGGTGTATTTCAGGTTCCTAAAACCCCAGGAGGACTGGCCCTGGCCTTGCCAATGGGGATGATCTACCACATGGGAGAAGAGAGTAGTGATAGGCTGGTGCGGTCGCATCAGGTAGACCCTGAGGCATTGCCATGGGTGACTGGTGCCTCCTGAGTCTGGGCGGGCACCAGCAGCCGATCACCAACTGGGGGGAGGGGGTCCCCAGCGGCCGATCACCAACCTCGGAAGTGCCAGGAGCAAAAACCAGAAATGCCGCTGGTGCTTCTCTTAGCACCCCCACTCCCCTGCCAGTGCCAATCTCGGGGGGGCACATGCCCCACTACACATCACCAATGGGTGTTGCTGTGCAGTGAGAGCTCTGTGAGCAACAGGGGAGATGGCAAGGCAGAATGAAAAAGACTATTAAAGAGATGGGACTCCCTTTCAGCCTGTTTGACTGATTAACTGTTGAACCCCGGGTAGGGGTACGACAAAATATGGAGGGCAGTTGCCTGTGTTTCAGTTGATGTCCTGTGTTGTTAAATTTGTGAATAGTGACTTTGGGACTGAAAAGTCTGGATCCTGAAGGCAGAAGCCTGAACCCAGAGCACAGTTATAACACAAAAACTGACTTGTGGGTGCCACGCTGAAGTTTAAAGGAGGAAAGACCCTGTACAGGCACATCTCTAATTCAAGAATTCTCAATTGCCATCAAGTCATGGCAGGTGTGAACCTAGAGGCAGTGCAGGATTAGGGGTGGACAAAAAGGTGATTCCTCTTAAATTCCAGGGCCCAGAGACTACATTATGAGAAGTAACAAAAAGGGGAGCAGTTACAGTGGTGCCAGGAATCAGCGAGGTCAACTTTGAAAATCACACCGAATGGAAGACCCAGAAAAGAACCCTAGGGATGACAAAACAGAAAATGGACTTGGAAAAGTTTTTTTAAATTGCCAACCCAGCAGCAAGAGGCCAACCAGCAAGTACAGAATTTGGTAGCACAATTGGTACAGACTCAGCAGAATCTGGCAGAACAACAGGAACCCTTGTTCACATGACAATAGATGATGTTTGAAAAATTCTCGTGATCTACCCAACAGCAGTCAGATGGGGGAAGGAGAGTAAAAGCCAGTCCGCAAGGATTTGTGCCTCCCAAAATGACTAAAGAAGATGATTTAGAAGCATTCTTAGAGATTCTAGAGAGGTCAGCTAAGACAACTGGATGACAGAAGGCAACCTGGGCTGCCCAACTGGGCCCTCTATTGATAGGAGAGTGACAAATACTGGACACACCAAAAAAAAAAAGAAGCCACGCAATATCAGAAGGTAAAGGAGGCAGTGTTACACTACCTCGGCATATCGCTGGAGTACCACAGACAGAAGTTTCGGGACTCCAAGTAACAAACAATGCTCAAAGCTTGTCAGAGGGGACAGGTATTACAGGATATCAAGTGCAAGTGATGGAGTCCACAGAAAAAGAGGAAATCAGACTCAAGCAATTCATACGGCACCTGGAACAAGAAGCATGGGACTGGGTATGCCAACACAGCCCCCCAATAGTGGAAGTGGCAGGTGGAGGCTTTTGAGGAGGTCAGGGACCTAGCTAAGAAACAAAGGTAGCAATGGGAAAAAAGAAGCAAGGCCCAGGCACCCAAAAATATCTAAGAAAAAGGATCTGGACCCCAAACTGCATACCAGCCCAGCCTCTGGCTTCTTTACTTTTCATTCCATCCAGGAAGAGCACACACTAACTGCTGAAATTTCCTTAGCCTGATGAACAGTTTTTGAACATGAAAGCTTGCTTAATAATTGTTTTCCAACTATTTAAGTTGGTCTAATAAAAGATATCAGATTCACCCAAAGAACCTTGGACCCCAAAGAGGAGTTTGAATAGATGCTATGAATGTGGCTACCTATGCCCATTCCTGCCCAGAACAAGAAGAGGGAAGACCACACATCCAGGAAAGCACTATGCTACAGTAAAGGGAAGGGGGATTAGACTCAGAAAAAGAGAAAATGTACTGTAGTTACATGGAACTAAAAAGGGGAAGATGTACCCAGCATAAGCAGAACAGTGTCAGGCCCATCATCAAAATTGAGATGGAAGGGCAGAAGGCTAAAACAGTAGTAGTCTCTGAATTTGCCCAGACAGTGGTGGAAACACACCTACTATGGGGAACAGGCCTAAAGATAATAGACAGACACAACCTCATGTATTTTTAAATGGGGAAAAGTTTCCATATGATTGGGTGTGGATCATCCTAAAAGTAAGGGGCCATGGTCACATTAATTTAGCTTGTGTTGCTCAAAGACTCATATACCCAATGATTTTAGGATGTGACTGGCCCCAGCTTTAAGAAGTAATACAAAGGGTGACCCAGGGTGAAGCATCTTCAAGGAGGGGAGGCGAGAGGACCCAAGAAACTACAGGCCGATCAGTCTGACCTCAATCCCAGGAAAAATCCTCCAAAAATTTCTCAAGTGCACATATAATCAGCCAGCACAGTTTTGTTGCAGGTAGGTTATGTCTGACTAACCTCATCTCCTTCTACAACCAGGTTACTCACCACCTGGATAAGGGAGATGAGGTCGATGTCATTTACTTGGACTTTAGGAAGGCCTTTGACTTGGTGTCCCATGAGGCTGTCAAGGTGAAACTAGGGGACTATGGGCTCAACAATTCAACGGTCACATGGATGGGAAACGGGCTGCAGGAGTGGACCCGGAGAGTACTAATAGACGGATCTGTGTCAACCTGGTGGAAGATAGCCAGTGGAGTCCCCCAGGGTTCAGTACTTGAACCAGTGTTTTACAACATCTTCATCAATGATCTGAATGTAGGGGTGAAAAGACGACTGGCAAAGTTCACAGATGACACTAAACTCTGGGGAAGTGCGACCATGCATCAGGGTAGGCTGACGATCTAGGTGGACCTAGACAGATTAGTTAGATGAGCGGACCAGAACCAGATGCAGTTCAGCACTGAGAAGTGTTCTACCTGGGGAGGAAAAATCCGCAACAAACTTACAGGCTAGGTGATGCTACGCTAGCTAGCACCACGTCCGAAAGAGACCTGGGGGTCATAATTGACTATAAAATGAATATGAGACACAAGTGTGATGCTCCAGTTAGAAGAGCAAACTACACTGGCATGCATCAACCATTGCATCTCAAGCAAAACTAAGGAAGTTATTCTTCCGCTCTGCTCGTCATTGCTGAGGCTGCAGCTGGAGAACTGCGTCCAGTTCTGGGCATCACACTTCGAGAAGGATGTGGAAAAGCTTGAGAGAGCCCAGAGAAGAGCCACTCATATCATTAGAGGCCTGAAGAGCAAGCCATACGAGGAAAGGCTGACAGATATGGGACTATTCACCCTAGAAAAGAGAAGACTGCAGGGGGATTTGGTGGCAGCTTACAAATATATCATGGGAGAGTGCCAGGGTGAACAACTATTCACCAAAGTGCCCCAGGGGAAAACCAGGAGCAACAGTCATAAACTCCTAGAAGGTTTCAGATTGGATATAAGGAAAAACTTCTTCATGGTTCGTGTGACCAGACTCTGGAATAGACTCCAAGGGGTGGTGCAGGTATCTACCCTGGAGATCTTCAAAAGGGCACTGGACACGCACCTTGCTGGGGTTATTTGACTCCAGCAGTCTTTCCTGCCTAGAGCAGGGGGGCTGGACCCAATGATTTCACGAGGTCCCTGCCAGCCCTAAACTTCTGTGAATGTCAGAGGCAAAAGGAAAGGATCCAAGAGGACATCCTAGGGGGGTTAGTCAGGGAAACTCCAGAACCTCCCATGGCAGAGACACCCTTGGAGAAGATGGACATGAGCACAGTCCTGGAAGAGGGAGACTTCCAACTAGAACAAACCAGAGAAGAGGGGTTTAAGTATGCTTTTGGGGAACACCTGACTCGGGACAACAGAGAGGTCCTCTCCCCAAAGTTGATTAAAACAACACCATGATTTGAGGTAAAAAATGAAATGCTTTGTTATGTGGAAAAAGGGAAAGTAGGCAGAGAGGAGATAGAAGAGAGAGAGGGCAGTGGCTCCTTCAAGAGACTTCAGAGAAGGTTGGAACAGGCTGCTGCTAATTAAGAGAAGCACACCTGGTGGGAGTGGGAGTTGGTGTTTAGGAGAGAGAAGGCAGCCAGCTGAGATTTAAGAAGGGAAGTCAGAAGCAGTAAAGGGAGAGAGTACGAGCTGACTGGCTCAGGGAAGAAGCCTGGGAGATTGGTGTGGGGCAAGGCAGCTCCATGTATTTCAGGCTGAAACCCCAAGAAGACTGGCCTTACCAACAGGGACAACATACCATATGGGAGAAAAGAGCAGTGACTGGTCAAGGACATGGTCACATCAGGTAGACCCAGGGTGGGTAATTATTTAGGGTTGAGGGCCACTTAAGGAGTTTGGTGAGCTGCCATGAACCAGGTCAGCACCCTCCCCCCGCCCCGACAACTCACCAAAACTCCCGAAGTGGCTCTGTTTAACGCTCAGCCAGGCAGCCGGGATAGGACTATGAGCAGGTGGGGAGCAGTATCCTGACATCCAGGAGCAGGACTTGTGGGCAGGCAGGGCCAAGCTGGACCTGGGATTGCAGAGCCGTGACAGCACGGGGCTAGGGTAGAGCTACAGTCTGCTCCATGCATTCCCCTGTGATGTGCACCAGTATCACAGGCAGGGGTATGTGGGGAGTGGATTGAGGCTCTGCCCTGGGTCCTAACTCCACACTTTCCCCACCCCACAATCCCAGGGTCTCCATGGAGACTGGCCAGGACCCATACAGGCAGGGCACATAGCCAGGCAGATGGGATGGGGCTGAGGGAAGGTGGGGAGCTGTGTCTGGGAGCAGGATGGGTGGGATCTTGGAACGGTGACAGTGAGGGGGCAGGGCCTGAAGCAGAGCTGTGATCCACTCCCCGTACACCCTTTCTGTGGAATTGGCACCTATTGCAGGGATGTGCGGGCAGTGGATTATGGCTCTGCCCCAGGCCCCAGTCCTGCACTGACACCGCCCCTCAATCCCACCCCACGATCAAGGCCCCATCCACCCACCTCACTCTCAGATGCTGCTCCCTGCCCGCCCGCAGCCCCATCCCAGCCACATGCCATACCCGCATGGGTCTCACAGCCAGTGGTGGGTGCAAGGCGAATGGGCTGGGATGTCTGGGCAGTGGGGCTGGATCTGGCAGCTGCAGCAGTGGCAGCCAGAAGGAGTTGCTGCCACTGGCGCTACTGGGAAGCAAATCTGGCCACCGCACTGCCCTAGCCCCTCTGTGCATCCAAGGGCAGCAGGATTGGCCACATGCACCACAGCCTGAGCTGTCCCCCATACCCGGGCCGGGTGGGACTGAGAGACGAATTCCCTTGGTAGGCTGGATCTGGCCAACAGGCCATATTTTGCCCATCCTTGAGGTAGACCCTGAGGCATTGCTGTGCAGTAAGAGCACTGTGAGCACAGCATAGGGGAGATACCACAAGAAAGAAACAGCGAGGCATAGCGAGAAAGACTGTTAAAGGGATAGGGCTCCCTTTCAGCCAGTATGATTGATGAACTGTTGTACCCCAGGTGCATCAGAGCAGACTCAATTAATCTAATTAGTGTGCTCCAGCAGCTTCTGCATCCTATGTATCAGCATCCCTGTGCATCAAAATGGTGGCTCATTTGACAAGCTTTAGTTAAAGCACCCCCACCCTGTTTTGAAGTGCAGGGGTGCCGATACACAAGACACTGCAGGCGCTTTAATTAAAGTGTCCCTCTGAGAGCCACTGTAATTAAAACACTCATCCCTGGAGCACATGTAAAAATGCCCTTTGGGACTGAAAGGGCTGGATCCTGAAAGCAGAAACCTGAACCCAGAGCACAGTTGTAACAGGGAGACTGATAGAGACTTGTGGGTGCCACACTGAAGCTTTAAAGAAGGAAAGACCCTGTACAGGCACGTCTCTAATTCAAGAATTCTCAATTACCATCAAGTCATGGCAGGCATGAACCTAGAGGCAGTGCAGGGTAAGGGATAGATGGAAAGGTGACTCCTCTTAAGTTCCAGGGCCCAGAGCCTACATTATGCGAAGTTACAAAAAGGGGAGCAATTACAGAAGCCAAATACAAATAAGTGCTGTAACCAAACCAGAATGCCCTTGTGTAAGTCTCATGGGGCTGTCAGTTGGCACACTTATAACCAGCCTACCATTTGGGCTATAGAAAACTTCCTTCATTTGTGGAATTTAAACACTCATTGAAGTCAATGTACCTTATCTGAAATTAAAAAGGAGGGTTTCTGTAGTGAACCTCAGCAGCAGTGAAATCATAGACCACATTCTGTCCTAGCTGAAATTAGTGTCATAAACCCTGTCATGGTTTGTTGCTTAATTTAAATATTTCCACTGATTTCTTTTAGGATAAGAGTTTGCACCAATGTCATACAGCAAAGGAAAAATAATGTTTACACTCCTGCTAGTTTGCATTAGTGAACTCCATAGTTGTAATTCATCCACTGGTAAAGCTGTTGTTATTCCAAGGTAGAGTTTCAAATATTGATAAAAGAGCTTCAATCTTTATCTTTTCTATCTTTACCTCTGCAATCTTTATTCTTGCAATGCTTTTATGAATTAAAGTGTTATCTGCATTTATAGATCAGTGGTGCTCAATTAATGTTGTTGCTGTTCTCCCACTGCTAAGTTTCTGAACTTGTGAGGAACTCGCCAGATCAGATGATATGGCTCCACAGACCATATCTTGGTCCTCACTGCTATGGATTGTGAAAGTAAGTGACGTTCCAAAGGCTACACGGTGAATGAATGTCAGGACAGGGAACCAAGGTTTCTGTTTCTCTAGTCTGTACCTATACTACATTGTTTACATACCACCATATGTTTGCCCTTGAGTATTCAATAATTCAAAGAGTAGATTCAAGAGGAAGTGAACCCAAGAGATTAGGAAAAAGTATTTCTTATGGGTATTTCATTTCATGACTACCCAGTCAAGGTTTATTTCATCTTCTGATAACTAGTGTTGGAAACAGGGCTACATAGATCACTGATACAATAAAGCAACTCTTGCTTTCTGGTTTTTTTTAAGTAATTTCTCCACAGATAATGTATGCTCTGGTACCATATACCTTTCTTTGTTCTACTTTTTAAAATGTAACAATTCTTTCTTTCAAGTTTCAGACTTTGTTCATATCCTTCAGTTTTCTTTCTTATTTTACATAATTTTTCCACATTTAAGTTAATATGCATTAAAAGTAATTTGGGGAAAGAATTATGTGCAAATCCTGGTACCAGTGTGTGGCACAATTCCCACTGACTTCCCAAGGGCAGGATTCACCCTATATTTGTATTTTTCTAGAGCTATGAACACATATGATGATAGCATATATAGCTATACATTCAGTATACCATTACCATTATACTGAATGTATAGCTATATATGCTACAGTGGAAGACATCAAGAGAAGATCCAGAACAAGGAATTGGATTATTGGGGCTCCAACAACAATTAAAAAGGACTTATCTGACATAAAAGATACAAACAGAGTGCCATTTTAAATATTAACCTAGTTTAATCATTCCTAAACCTACTCATATGTTCATAAGAAAATCATCATGAAAAAATAGCCTCTGTAGACAACAGAGCAAAAGTCATTATAATAACAGATTGTTATGGTATCACACAAGTACATTATTATTAAGTTCTCTAGTAGTCAGACATCAAAAACATAAATAACCACATTAACCCTATAGTTTCATTAATACTTGCAAATAAGAATCTAGTTCAAAGCATAATGATGTCTCAAATACTTTTGTACCAGATGTCAGCCAGGGCAGAACTATGCCTCATTTTATGTATTTGTTGTAATCCTGAAAAAGTGAGCTTTTTCGGCTAACCAAATCAGATTCTTCTCTTACTCATGCTGATGTAAGTAATAGGGGCCTAGGAAATATCCATTATATCTGTATGCTTATGTCTGTCATTTATAGGCCCTCTGTACATGTACAGGTAAAGCTGAGATGAGATCTAATGAGCGATACGCACAATCACACTTCCTTCCATGCCACATGTTCATGGTAGGAGGCTTGACTCTGGGATCACGCATTTGATCTCATCATCTTTATTGCTAATGCAGGGGAGCCTGATCCCAGGCTCCCCCTGCACCATCTAGAAGCAAGTTTCCATGGCTGGGAACCCCCTCATTCATTTCATTCACAAGTCCTAGTAATTTTCTTATCCAAAAATTGATAGGGTGATAGTGGGCAACGTACAACGAGATGTTTAGAGATTTTTCTCAGCAGACTGTATGGATATAAAAGTCAAGAATAAAACTGACTACATGCGACATGATACTGAAGCAGGCCAGTTATCCTTTTCATCTGGTACCCTGGTTCTAAGTCTATGCTTCCTGCTTTATGGTAAAGTGACAACACCTTATAATGAACCAAACTGTGCAAACTTAAACAATGGAAGGAAATTTCTTCCTGAACATTGTTCTTAGCCATCATACTATGAAGCATGATTTTTTTCCTTACCTAATCAAGTTGTAATTGCTCATAAATCAGCTGCAAAAAAGGTGAACAAAAGCAGCATAGAACCCTCTACTTTCTCCACATGGAAAAAAAAAAAGTTTGAGTAAATTATCCAATTAAAAAAAACTGTGGTCAAGAAAAAAAAATAGAGCCCCTTACTTTCAACACCTGGTGCCACTGATTTGCCATACTTTCAGTGGCCAAAATGTTTTCAGATAGATTTCTACAACCAAACAACATACGTTTGTGAATAAACAATGATTGACCAGAATTCAACTGTAGCAGGCTCCAGCAATCTACCCAGTGTCAGAGGTCCCCAGTGGTCAGACCCACCTTCTCATAACCCCTGCTCCCCACTTTGCCTCCTATCTCTTTCCTGCCATGACTTGATCTTTTAAGAGTTTTAATTTGGGAGACTGTTGGCAGAGATAGAGATGGGATAGGTTTTTCCCAGGTGTCTCAGCTTGGTACGCTATCCTCCAAGCTCCTCTGTCCCGAACTCTACAGAGGCTATGTCTACACAAGACACTGACTGCTTAGTTGTTACGATGCAGTCATTTATTACTTGTCATTTATACTGTTGGCTACAAATGTCCAACTCGGGATCCTTAAAATTCTAGTTTATTAGGCGGATTGAAACACTGTAATCATAAACCTTGGGGCTGGTCCCCACACACACACACATGCACACATGCACACACATACACACACACAGTAGCAGGCTACAGAGTCAGGTATACCTATCCTACAAGCTCTGGAGTCTGTCGCTGAGGCTTCTTTCAGCATGGTGTTATCTTCCAGAAGGGGGTCGCCGGCTGGTCCTTCTGGCTGGACAGGTCTGGTTGAGTTGGAGATCAAGAGGGCGCCACTGAGGGTCACTTTTCACTGCCTTTTATCTGTCCCGGGCAGACTTTGGTGACTCCCCAGTTTTCAGGTTTGCCCAATCCAGGGGTCATTGACCCTCGTGAGACTCCCCCCCCTCAGTGGCTACTGGACGGCATCTGTCAGCCCCAGGGGTTGTCCGCATGTACGTGCAGGTTTGGGAGTCCGTTGATGAATTTTGAATAGGGCTCTGGGAGCAGTTGATCTGGAGATACTCAGCCCAAAAGTTGGTCCCTGGCGTTGATTAACTCAGTCCAGGGCTTCTAGCCCTTGATCAGTGATGTTTAGAGATTTCCCGGTTGTTACATTGTCTTCTATTGAGTTCTTCCCTTGGTTGATCTGCAGCTTCCAGGTGTTAATTGCTGTGTGCTACCTTGTTACACATTCAATCACTGATTCACTCCTCTTTCAGGGGCCAGCCTGATACAGAGAAGGACAGTTTGATTCCTGCCCTTGTTAACATTGTTACAATGTATAACTTACTAAAACACATTTAGTTGAAAGTTGAAAGGTGAGGAGTATAAAATATAAGCTACAAATGCCATGGCACACAAATAGATAAAAATACCAAACTACAAGGGGAGATACAAAATGCACACACACAAATTTTAAAACACAATTCCTTATCTTAAAGTGAAAGAGAGAGGAAAGAAGAAAAGGTAGAAAAAGAGAAACATATCCAAAGAGGAGAGCAAATGCAGGCAAGAGGAAAAGGGGGCTTTCTGCTACAATACAAGTACTAAAATGACTGCACAGTAACCCAAGTTACTGCACAGTAGCACTGACAAATGCCTTCTTTGTGATGCTACTGCACAGTTGCCTAATACTACTGTGCAGTAGCATCGCATCATAGTTTTTGCCATACAACGCTACTGTGGAGTAGTATCTGGCTACTGCACAGTCATCTCATGTAGACACAGCCAATGTGGGTCTCCCCTTTCAGAGCAGTCCCCAGTTAAGCCTTAGGGGCAATATTCATAACATCCATGTGTCCCCATAGTCACAGCCATGCTTCACAGATATTAACTCTCATTGTCTGGAGGCATCTTGCCTCAATACATAGTCTGGCCTACTTTGACCTTCAAGCACCTTTTGGGGTCTTGGCCTTGCCAGATTTCTGCCCCCTTTTTCTACTGGACTTCTTCAGCCCAAGGCCACCGCACCCAGGCCCAGCTTATGAGCTCCAGCCATCTCACATTCCAGGTCCTTGACCTGGTTTTGTCCCTTGTGGGTTATGGTCCCTG
Source organism: Alligator sinensis (assembly GCF_000455745.1). Classification (NCBI taxonomy): domain Eukaryota; kingdom Metazoa; phylum Chordata; order Crocodylia; family Alligatoridae; genus Alligator; species Alligator sinensis. Next base: position 186,896 of record NW_005842854.1, on the reverse strand, counting down.
GCCTTCCCAGCCCCAGCAGGATGCCAAGCCTTGGTGCACATCCATTGTCATTCCACTGTGGTCTCCATAATCACCCCTATAGCCACAACCAGTCCACTAGGTGAGTAGATAACCATCAATCCTCTGAATCATGGTGTACATGTAAGAAGTCTAGTCAGAAGCCAGATTAATCCACTTGTGGCTAATAAGCCCAATTCAAGAGCAACACAGTTTGGTATAAGTTTCACAGATCCATATGTTGTATGAGTTGGAGCCCAAGTTTATAGCATACTGCTTTCTTATTTATTGCTTTGCTTCCAACCTCTGGTTCAAAGCTGCTTCATGTTGAGCTCCATTCAGTGCCAGATGTTCCCTCCAAATCAGACAAAATTCTGCACAATCTTTTCAATTTTCTACATTGATATTAAATAACTTCATATGATTTTGCACACCTCAGTACTGCCATAAAGGGCAACCCTGCTTTCTAGAGTCATCTCCATTCTCACTATAAAAATATTTTTGAGGATATGGTCTCCTCCCATTCTCCTGACATGGCCAATCTATCACAGCCTTCTCTTCTTGATAGTGGTTTCTTAAGTGTGTCAGTCCTGCATGCTCCAGTACCTCTGTTTGGTATTCTGTCTTCCCACTTTAATTTCAGGATCTTATGCAGACATCTCATGTGGAGGCTGTTCAGTCTCTTGATGTGCTTAGCATATGTAGCCCACATTTTCTGAACCAAAAAGCAGGGATGACAGTACACAAGTCTTGTAGGTTTGCATTGTCACCTTAGCTAATTGTTTGCTGTTATCCAATGAATGTTTCTGTAATAGCCCAAAATTCTTAGCTGCTTTTCTGATTCTGTTAGTCAGTTCAGTCTAAAGGTCAAGATTCCTTCTGGTCATAGAACCCAAGTAGCAAAAAATGTCAACAACACCAAAAGATGTATCCTCCAGTGTATCCATCAGGTATTGGTTCTTCTACACCTTGGAACATGATTACAGTCTTGAAACTAATTGCCATCCCAAAGCTCTTGTATGACTCAGAAAATCTGCCCAAGAGATTTTGCAGGGAAGATCCTCTGTGGGCAATCAATGGCATGTCCTCCACAAACAGGAAATCTCTCAGAACCAGTTCTTTCACCTTGGTTTTTACTCTAAACCTTGTAATGTTGAACAAGCCTCTGTTTAGTCTGGTTCGAAAATAAATGCCATCATTACTGTCCTTGAATGCATGAAGAAAGCAGGAATGAAAACTAGATATTAAAAGCATGGGGGCTAAAACACATCCCTTTTCACCCTGTTGTTGATGTCAAAAGGGTTTGATTCTTTGTTTTCACACACTACAGTTGCCTTCAGACCTTGATGTAATGAACAAATGATGTTTAATAGTTTTGTGGGACAGCCTAGTTTCTTCAGAACAGTAAAAAAGCCCTGCCTGTTGACTGTATCGAAGGCCTTCATCAGATTAGTGTCACATCAGTGGTGAAGCATAAACCACATTGAGTTTCAAGATAGACTCTTTCATGTAGAGATTGCAATCTAGGGAGCATGATGTGACTGACTATTTTTCCAATGATGTTCAACAGAGAGATACCTCTACAGTTGTCACAATTGCTTCTATCCCCTTTGTTTTTGTATAACTGTACAAACTGAGCATCTTTGAAATCTTGCGGTACTGCTTCCTCTTTCCAACAGAGCAGTATAAGTCCTTCTTTAGGTATGTAGGGAGCAGAAGGAAAACAATTAAAAGTGTGGGGCCCCTGCTTAACACCTCAGGACAGCTGGTAACTGACACTCAGGAAAAAACTGAACTCCTGAATGCCCACTTTGCTTCAGTATTTCACTGGACAAAGGGGAAAAACATGCTAGATAAGGCTCACGGGGGCACAGTGGGAATGACCACCTTCCTACTGTTGACACTGAGATAGTGCATAACCAGCTAGAAAAGCTAGACATGTATAAGTCAGCAGGACCGAATGAACTCCACCTGAGAGTGCTGAAGGAGCTGGCCAAGGTCATTGTGGGACCCCTGGCAAAACTTTTCCAAAACTCATGGCACTCAGGGGAGATCCCTGAGGATTGGAAGAGGGCCAACATTGTGCCCATCTTCAAGAAGGGGAAGAGGGAAGACCTGGGCAACTATAGACCAATCAGCCTAACTTCTATCCCAGGGAAAATCTTGGAAAAACTCATCAAGGAGTCTATGTGCAATACGCTTGCAGGGGGTAGGATTCTGCATGACAGCCAGCACGGCTTCATCGTGGGCAGGTCTTGTCTTACTAATCTTATCTCCTTCTATGACCAGATATCTCGCCACCTCGACAAGGGAGAGGAGGTTGACATTATATACCTAAATTTCCAAAAGGCCTTTAATCTAGTATTCCATGATATCCTCACGGGAAAATTGGAAGATTGTGGGCTTAACTGTTCGACAGTTAAATGTGTAGGTAACTGACTATGAGGTAGGACCCAGAGACTTCTTATGAATGGACCTGTGTCATCCTGGCGAGAAGTGGCCAGTGGTATCCCTCAGGGGTCCGTGCTTGGTCCAGTGCTTTTCAACATCTTTATCAATCATTTAGATGTGGGAGTGAAGAACTCACTGGCCAAGTTCGCAGATGACACCAAGTTATGGGGGAGCATGGTCATGCCTGAAGATAGGCTGCAGATTCAAGTGGACCTGGACAGGCTGGGTGAATCAGAACGAGATGAAGTTCAACACTGAGAAGTGTAAAATGCTCCATCTGGGAGCAAACAATCCCCAACATACGTACAGGCTTGGTGGCGCCAATTCGACTAGCACCACAACCGAAAGGGACCTATGGGTAATAATCGACCATCGCATGAACATGAGCCCTCAGTGCAATGCTGCAGCCAGCAGAACAAACAATACTCTGGCATGTATCAACCGATGCATGTCATGTAAAACCAAGGAAGTGACTCTCCCACTGTACTCAGCATTGGTGAGACAGCAGCTGGAGTACTGTGTCTAATTCTGGGCACCACACTTCAACAAGGACATAGAAAAACTTGAGAGAGTCCAGAGAAGAGCCACGCATATGATCAGAGACTTGCAAGGCAAACCATATGAAGAGAGGCTGTGGGACTTGGGCCTCTTCAGCCTAAAAAAGAGAAGGCTAAGAGGGGACTTGGTAGCAGCTTACTGCTACATCAGGGGACTACATCAAGAGCTCAGTGAACAACTGTTCACCAAGGCACCCTTGGGAAAAACCAGGAGTAATGGCCACAAACTCCTGGAAGACTTCTTTAGGCTCAGCTCTAGGAAAAACTTCACAGTCAGGGTGTCTAGACTGTGGAATAAACTCCCCCCAGAGGTGGTAAAATCACCTACCTCGGAAATCTTAAAGAGCGTCTTGTGTGGTGGAGGTGGATGGCTCATGATTTTCACTGGTGGAAGCTTTTTGTGTATTTTTCTGAGAACTATTACTAAACATACCCTGCAAACTAGCTTGCTTCATACATCTAGGCTTTTCCTTTATAAGTTTATCTAGCACTCTATAGAAACACATCATCTCTTGGAAATAAACACACGATCGTTGTTCTAAAGCAGAAATCGTATCTGTTAGCAATTGTATACAGCAGCCTATGGAAGCTTTCTCTTTTATTATCTCATGATCATTATCACTTTCACTATCATTCTCTTTCTCATGCTCAGGTTTCAAAACCATTTCACCTATTTTGCCATCAGTTAGCTGATGTTCAACAGGTGCATCATGGTTGATTTCCATCTACTTTTCGTCTTCTTCCAATCTTTCTGCAATAACATTATCTGTCATTCCCTTAGCAAACTCCATAAGTTCAGAAACCACTTTATTTTGACCACTAATATGAAAACGTTGAAAGTCTAGTGGCAGTTCATCATCATCATCCTCAAATATACTTGCAGGACAGAAGTTTTGCCAAGCATTTTTCAGTGTTGCAGCTATTATGTCAGTCCACACATGCGCTAGAATCCAAATGGCATCCTTAAGGTTGAATTCCTTTTTAAATGCATCAACACCTTCACCTCTATTGCTGGCAACAAGCAATTTCTGCATAAATTGTTTTCTATAATTACATTTTAGTGATCGTAAAATTCCCTGGTCCATCAGCTGTATTATAGAAGTACAGTTTAGGGGTAAAAAAATAGCACATACAGTGCCCGACACCAAGAGTGAAGCATCAGGGTGTCCAATGCAGTTATCTAATATCAAAATTATTTTGCACTTATCAACTAGCCCCTTAGACTTGCAGTGTACATGCGCCTCTGGTGCAAAGTTATTCTCAAACCAGTCTAATGTTATCTGCAGTTATCCATGCATGTTTATTTGCATGGTAATTGACGGGAAATTGCTTTACTCCCTTAAAAGCACGAGGGCATGCACTTTCACTAATCACCATTAATTTAAGTTTGTGCATGCCTGCTGCATTTGCACATGCAAACACCGTCAGCCTCTCCTTCAACTGCTTCAGCCCACTTGCCATATCCTCATCTCCAGCTGCAAGTGTGTTACAAGGAAGAAACCGCCAAAATAGCCCTGATTCATCGGCATTATAGATTTGCTCAGCAGTAAGATTTTCATCCGCAACAAACTTGGCAAACTCATCAACAAATTTCTCAGCTGCCTCCAAATCGGCAGAAAGTTTTTTGCCAGACACTGTTAATTTTCATATACCATGAAAAAGCTTGAATCGATGGAGCCAGCTTGAATCAATGGAGCCAGCCTTCAGAATAATTACAGGCTTTAGTAATTTTCAAGTCGTCATGAAATGCTTTTGCTTGGTGTATCAGCATTGGGCCTGAAATAGGTACCCCTTCACTTCTTCATTGCTGAAACTACTCAAACAATACCTGATCGACATAATTTACCTATGCCATATGTAATGTTTTACAGCTAGTCATAGTTTTAGGTGTGTCACTGTCTGCATAAAACTTCAATAATTAATTTTTCTTTTTCTTCAAGTTATACACAGTGGAACTGCCTATGTCATATGCTTCGCATAGCCTCTTCACTGAAGTGCCTTTTTCAAGCTTTCTTAGTAAGTCGACTTTTTTTTTTTTCACTCGTGAGAGTTTTATGTTTATGCTTCATAGCACTACACAAGCTGGTGTTGACTGTTCTCTTTGAAGCCATTTCATGGCAAAATTTAACAAAAGTACCTACAGTACTGTATTACAATACTGAAAAGCACACGCAACCGCTACAAATGTGAACATGTGACTGGCAGTCGGAGAAGCACCAAACTTCCAGAGAAATTTCTGAATTATTGGGAAGATATTTTTAATGCAGTAATGTAGTATATTTTTTTTAAGTGCTGGATTTTTGAGAATTCCAGAATTTTGAAAGCTGAATTAATGAAGTTATACTGCATCAACTTCTCTTGAATCTGGGGCAACCATTTATGTCAGTGGTTCTCAAAGCATCCCTTGGAAAATGCTAGCTCTTAGTTTTCATTCATTTTTCACTACAGAAAAATAATGCTACAGTTCTTCTATTGCAGAGCACTCAGAAAGACCACAACAGGTCAGGATGTTTTTTAATGCTATAAACTGCTACTTGAAATCTCTGGGTTTATCTTGTAAATTATGTTTGCACACCTAACAGTGCTAACATAGTGTGGCACACCAAAAGGATCTCAAGGCCCACCAGGTGCCACAGTATCCTGGCTGAGAATCACTAGTATATGATGTGGGATGGATGCTGTGAGACATACTTAATGGACCTTTATGAAACATGGAATGATGTGTAAGTTGGAGGATGAGAATGAAGTCCTCATGCCAGACTGGGTCAGTGCAATGAGTGCTACAATTACTGCATCCCCCTGCACACTCTAGCAGTTCTGGAACAACAGAACTAGCAGAACATATTTGGATCATATCATCTTGCAGACCTGTGATGACCAGCAGTCATTCCAGAACTTTAACATGAAGAAATAGATTTTTACAGGGTATATGAAGCTTACCACAAATTTTCCAGTGCACAACTGAAGGAGCCCATACTGGTACAGAAGTGTGTTGCAATCACCTTTTGGAAGTTTATGACTCCAGACTGCTAAGATGCAGATCTTACTAAGATAGAGGCTTACCAGTTCAATGTGGGGTTCCAGTTGGTGACAGGGGTTTCTCAATGGTAGTGAGGGGGAAGAAATAGGTCTGAAATAATAGCTGGCTTTCCGCAAATAGGGTCCCAAGGTGCACACAACCTTTGATAGCATGTTTCTGCTTGCTGTCCTAAAAAAGCAAACAGTGCATCAACCAGAAGAGTAGTAGCCACTGGTTTTGCAGGGAATAGGTATGTAAGGCTCCTGCGCTGCATCCTGGGCTAGTTATAGCCTATATAAGGCTCAGGCAGGCTCCTGCCCTGCAGCCCTTGTTAAGTGCACTGGCCCAGTTAACCCCAAGTCCCTTCCCTCTGACTGTTCTGGAACTGCATTTAAAGAATTCCTCTAGCACAGGGGTGGACAATTTTTGGCCCCATGGGTCACATAGGGAGTTTTGGAGAGCTGTTGTAGGCTGTCAGCACCCTCTTCCCCCACCTCCCCTGCACCAATTCACCAAACATCCCTATGTGGGATGGGGCCATAGGTAGGCAGGGAGCTGGTGTGGACAGGGGCATGTGGCAGCTTCAGCAGGGGCATCTCAGCTGGGACCACCACCACTACTAGCACTGCCACTGGGCTGCCCTTCTACCCCATGGAGGGGTTGGAGCTGCTGCCTGGCTTCTTTGTCGGTAGCCCAGATGTGGAGACAGTGGTACCAGCTGGGCAGAAGCTGCTGCTGGACTCCGGGAAAAAGCAGGACCTGGCAGTGGATGCGGCCACCTCCCCCTCACTGCTGCCAGGGCCTTCTCACTGTGGCTGCCTGGAGCTCCCACGGGGCTGCACTGTGGCTCCTCCCCACCACCACCGCCACCAGCATGGCCTTGGGGCTGCCCCAGGCCCCCATGCCTGGCAAGGAGGAGCTGCAGGGTAGCCCCAGTGTGGGCTCTAGGTGGCTTCAGCAAGAAGGCTCCAGCAGTGGCAAGGGAAAGGTGGCCACACCGCTGTTAGGTTCCACTTTTTCCTGGTGCCCAAAAGCAGCTTCTTCCCAGCCATGGGCTGGGCCCCAGCCCCATGGCCTCAGCCCTGGCCTGCATGCAGGATCAGGGTCCCTTCAG